>NC_057798.1:808177430-808470345 GCF_018294505.1 Triticum aestivum | reverse complement strand
GCGTCTACTCCAGCGAACCCCGGCCATCCTCGGAATCCGTGCAAGATCTAGATCCCGCAGGTTGACCCCGTTTTTCGTCTAAGTCCCTTAATATTTTGCATTCTTGTGCCATGTTTGACATGCCATAATTTCTTGTGTGCGGCTCCGTTTTGTGCGTGTGATATATCAAAATGTTCATTGTGAGATGCTATTCATTTTGTTCCATTGTGCCATGCTTGTTTAGGTTCATCTTGATGCCCTAATCATCGTTGCAAGAGTGCTATATGATGTTAACTGCTGTCTGTTAACAGAACTTGATGATTTGTCTTTTTCATTGCATTTTGTGTGTGCATCTTATGAGCTTGATGTCTACATGAGTTTTGAGCTACATCATGCCATCTTTACAGTGGTGCAATCCATGTATTTTTTGTGAGTCATAAGTGAGTGCATCAAGCTCGTGGAGTAGGGTACTTGTTGTTGCTGTTTTGTTAGGCTGAATCTGCTATATCATGATGCTATGTAAACCTGCTGCTACAAGTCATTCTATGCATAATATGGAGATGTTCACTAAGGATGTTTTGTTATAGATGTCATGCTCTATCCATCCATGCCCCTGGTTGCATTTATAGTCTGCTGTAACTTGTTGTAATCTTGCTCTCAAAATGCTAAATAATGTTGTTGTCAGCCTATTAACATTAAGTTCAGTTTTGCTATGAGCTTTGCTAGTGATTCATTATTTTCTTAATTACCTTTTATCTATTTAATTTTCAGGGTTCTGGATTTGTAGAGTTCTTGATTAAGGAGTGCAATTTTCGTAAAACTTTTTTTGTGTCTGTTCTTGATTTCTAGGGTTATTAATTTAAGGTTGGATCGATGCATTAGTGTTTTAGGTTGGATCAATCCGCATCATTTGTAAGCTAGTCTTTTTGGTTGAGTAAGAAAGATTTCACTCTTAACTCATTGCATAGTTAAAAATATACTTACCTATCCACTTATACTTAACTTTTTTATCTAATCAATGTATGTTATTTTCTTGATACGTTATTTGATTATTTATATAGATAAACCCTTTTTGGTTTAACTAGCAGCATTAACACCTCAAAGATGCACATTTATAATAAGGTACAAATTTTTCATTCAATGAATTTATTCACCATTACCAAAACATTTGTTGTGCTACATTGGAACTGTATTTTGTTACAATGCATGGTTGTATTATTTATTTCATGGTGTTTAAGAAAAAATAACTGTTACATTTTGTTTGACAATAAAGCAAAGAGGAAACTAATACTTTCACATTATTGCACCAATTAACATATACCCTTTGACATATTGTAATGTGTTTGCGTATGTACCATTAAATATCTTTAGAACTTTGTAGAGTGATTTTAGAGTATCCTTTTTTTGCATGACGATTTTAGAGTATCTGGATGTAGCAAATAGCTTCAGATGTATGGGGTTCAAGACTGTGAAGTTTGCCTGTAACTAAAGAGATATTTCTAAAGTGCATGAAGTGCCAATCAACAGCCATCTCCTCGTTGGCTCTCGCTTTAGCATGTCGTTTTTTTTTTGGAAAAGGAGGCTTGCCCCCGGCCTCTGCATCGGAATGATGCATGCAGCCATATTATTAAAAAGTCTCGAAGTAGTACCAAGTCTTCAAGGCATTACAACTCGCAAAAAGGAGCAAAAGAAACAAAAGAAAACATAATGCGACAACCAGTATTGAGTAGAGGACTAGGACCCTAAACTCCTATCATGTTATGCGACTGCCATCCAAACGGTTGAAGATAGCCCGTGCTACCATCTCCCATTGGTTGCACCCAGTAACCATAGGCTCCCTGGAGTCCGCAGGAGTGAGTAAGGACCACGTACGGATCCATATCGTAGCTCTGAAGATGACCTGCAAGAAAGTTAACATGTGTTGTCTGTTAAAAATCATATCATTCCTGCAGTTCCATATAGCCCACATAAGTGCACATATCCCAATTCGAATACGAGCTGCAGTAATATGTTCCACCCCAGCTAACCACGTCCCAAATAACGATTCAATGCTAACTGGAGGAGCGATGCTGAAGGCTATATGAATTATTCGCCAAAGCAATTTGGCGAGACGGCAATATATGAATAGATGTTGAATTGTTTCATCATGCGATATTTCTTCTTGGCCTCATCTGACTGCCAGAAGAATCCAGATCGAAAGAAGTCTAGCCTTTTCCGTACCCCCTTGGGTATCTCAAAAAAAAAGATAACAGGAACATAGGCATACTAGTAAGTACTGAGTTAATAAGCACTAGCCTACCGCCGTACGACATTAACTTGCCCTTCCAATAGCTAAGCTTCTTTTCAATTCAATCTTCGATGCATTTCCACTCTTTATTGGAAAGCTTGCGATGGTGAATCGGTATGCCCAAGTAACTAAAAGGCAAGGAACCTACTAGCTCACATTCGAACAATTGTCTATATGTATCTTGCTCCTCCTTGGCCCGACCAAAGCAGAACAATTCACTTTTGTTAAAGTTGATTTTAAGTCCCGACAATTGTTCAAAGAGACATAAAACTAGTTTCATGTTCTGAGCTTTTGCAATGTCATGCTCCATGAAAAGAATAGTGTCATTCGCATATTGTAGAATGGAAACTCCCCCATTAACTTGATGAGGAACGAGTCCATCGACCAGGCCATTCTCCTTGGCCCTGCCAATAAGAACGGTCAACATATCCGCCACTATATTAAATAGAAGGGGAGACATTGAATCCCCTTGTGTCAAGCATTTATGAGTTTGAAAATAGTGGCCGGTATCATCATTAACCTTAATTCCGACACTATCTTTTTGGACTAGAGAACCCACTTGGTTCCGCCATGTCTCATTGAAACCTTTCATGCGCATTGCCTGTTGAACATTTTGAAGATAACCCCATCCAGTTTCTTCGAATGAATTTGATGGAGAGTTTCATGGAGAACAACTACCCCTTCTAGGATGTGTCTCCCAGGCATGAAGGCTGTCTGACTAGGTTGCACCACCGAATGGGCGATCCGTGTCAGTCATTTTGGAAGTACTCTCCAATTTGCGAAGAATTTACCTCTGCCATTGTGTGCCAACCTGAACAAAAACTAGATCATGCATGGTCTCTCCCTCCCTCCCTCCCTTCCTCTCTCTCTCTCTCTCTCTCAACTAACGGATAGGGTTTTACCCACACCACCTTCAATCTCGGCAGTCGCTGCAACATCTACCAGTGTACCAACCTGCTCACACAGTAATAGCCGACAAAAGGGAGAAATTGCAAGGAAGGAAGACATAATCGCATCACTTCCAAGCACTGCCACCTTGCCAGTGATAGCCCGTCAGATGCGCCGCCATGGCAACGTTCGCCAAAACCAGTGAGGAAGAGAAAGGTCGCGCCTCACACCACCTAGCAACGTGACAGAGCCAACGAGTAGTGCATCCAGCTAGATCCGCCTGATCCAACAAACATCAGCCCGGCGCCCGCCTACATATTCGATCCGCACATAGGATGTCGAATCCACGCATGACCACCACCGACAAGACACCCACCTCAGGCGCATTCTCATAGGTTGATGTTGGAAGACAGATGTTGCAATCTTGCAACATCAGCTGATCTAAACAAATATTCTGACGCTGTTCCAATCTCTTCTTCTTTTTATTGTTGTTGGGAATGAATCAATACAAGGACGCCCTTCCTATTAATAAAGGATTACAAAAACAAACCCTAGACCTAAACTCTCTCTCCTCTCTCTCTCTCTCTTTTTCTCTCACATAGAATACATTCTACAAAAAAACTTTCAATGCTGCTGCTGGGGTTGCCAGTGGATTGTGACAAGCAAAACCCCGAAAAGGCCCACTGGAACCAGCCAATACAAATTTTGACTCGACTGACCCGACCTCAACTTCCTATAACCTACAAGGCGCGCACCCGCACCGCCTTCTCCGACTCGACAAAAACAGAGTTCCTCCCATCGCAATTCAATTCTTACCGCGCTACACTTTGAGCAGACCTGTATAACCAGAGGACAGTATACAACACCAGCCAACCAACCAACCCAGGAATCAACCAATCAATCGCATCATCATATAGGAAACCACACAATGTGCTACACGCTGGACACCTGACCGACCCAATCTCGTGCCCTTCCCTCCTTTTCTCATGGTTCGACCCCGATGGTGGTGGTATAGCGAGAATCGGTGGCGCGGCGCCGTCAGACCCCGTATCTCGCTAATCTCTGCACCACTCCCGGTTCCAGTGTAGACATGCACTGTTCCCATCCGGCAGCTCCGAGCATCTAGAATGAAAGAAAGATCACCTTCAGCTTCTTGCATACAGCATATACACACGTGTAACGAAAAGGCCTCGCTGTTTTTTTACCTGCTTGTAGCCATTCAAAATCTGGGACACTTCATTGTGCAAACCTTCGCTTTTTATCTCCTGTTCACAGAAAGTGAGCTCAGACGCGCGATACTACTGTAGGTATACAGATGCAAGAGAAACAAAAACGACCAGCTTACATTCCAACTTGCACAGGCCTGGCATACGTGGGCTAGTGAGCTCACAGCCCCTGTTGGGTTTGCTGCCACCTAGTAGTGCACATAAAAGAGTTTTCGTTCTAAGTGACCATTCACAGAGATGAAGAGTGTAATCGCAAGCATTATGTAAACGCGGCTTCAAGCTTACCATTGCGCACAGACCATGGAATGCGTCCTCTTTCTCGAAATCATCTCTTATCCTGCACAAGAAAGATAGTTAACTCCAAGAGGAATTCCAAGAAAGCATAAAGAAAAAACATCCGCCACATCAAAAGCTACAAACAGAAAATCTTTCTTAACCCTTTAAAAATAGCATAAAAGCTACAGAAAGAAAAAAAAGGAATGCTCACATGCACAAGGCATTGCACCAGGCTTGCATGAAATGCTCCATATGAGGGGCCACAATGTCTGGGCAGACCCATGAAAGCCTCCCAAGAGTGATTGCACTATTTTCAATGAGTGACTTATTCAAGCTCTGTAAATGGCACGACAAACAACACACTTAGTTGAAATGATCAGTCGCCTAGAGAACATGATGGGGGAAAAGGCAATCACCTCTGGGGTTGTTAGAATAGGAACCAAGCATGAAACAACACTGATCACCACAGGTGAAATTTCCTTGCCAATCTGCCAAGGAATAGTCAATCAGACATGCAAGAATTTTTACAATAATACTAATGAGCACCAAGTATGCTTGACTTTAAGGCACGAAACAGAGAGCACCTGCTGCTCACAACTCTTATAAATACAGTTTTGAAATTGTTATGGGGCAAGTAGCAATACATGTAAAAGGGCTGGCACTACAAGTAGTAAACAAAGGTATATGCTGAGAAACTTTACAATAATGATGAGCACTAGTACGTTTGACTTCAAGGCACAAAACAGAGAGCACCCACTGCCCACAACTTATACTGGTAGAGTTTTGAAATTGCTATGAGGCAAGTGACAATACATGTCAAACAAATAGTAAACATAAGGTATATGCTAAAAAACTACTGAAGGGATATGCAAATAATATACTGGCCAATAATAATACGCTTGGCACAAACCTTGATTGCTAATTCTCCAATGGCCCAACAAGCATTGTTAGCAACTGACACAGCATCCTTCACAGATTGTGGAGTCTAGATCAAAGAAACAATGTGAGGAACAAATGGAGATAAAATAATGCTGGACCACAAAGAACGTAGGCACTTAGTCACTTACCAATTGCTTTGCTGCAGCAGTAAGGAATTCTTGGAGGCGTGGCTGAAGATGTATAGGGCAGACCTATAGACGAAAAGGTGTTATAGTCTCAAAATTGACATAGCGATGACAAAGATCAGTTTAGGAGCTTTGCAACCAACCCTAGAAATGTCGCCAAGAAGGGCCAGAGCACTTTGTCGAACATCAGGTGCCTCATCCACACAGCATTGCAGAAGTAGATCTCTCAAGTTGCTTTGCGCAACCTAAAACAAAGATAAAGATAGCTTGCCCAATAAGAAAGTCTTCCTGGTATGACAAAATTTACTAGCCAAACTCACTGTCAGTACTGTGTAAGGGGTATATGAGCCTTAACGAGTGTGCATTTTAGCATATTATGAAGAACATGTACTCCATGATACTAATAAATTTAACTTTCTTTTCGCCAAAAGTTGCCAGCACATGCAACCCCCTCAAATTACTGAGGTAGTTCGATGTTGAGAACTTGATGCAGGAAAAGTGAATATCATTGATGGGAGAGTTGAATTTACCAGACTTTCAATACCGCCACCAAGTCCTTCTGTAAGTCCAGACAACAGGTCCAATGCACAGACAATGAATTCCTTATCATACAACGCACCTGCTGCAGCAGGATCAACCTGCATGTAGAAAGGAGATATCCCTTAAGCAACAGAACCGGATGAGCTTGTCTCATGTATTAAACCCTATAGCAAGCTCCAGCAAAGATTGATGTCAAATTGGCAAACAGATTGATTTTTAAATTGGCATAATCCAGGGTACTTAAAAGATCAGAGTACCGGAAACCAAGCAAACAGGAGAAGAAAATCTCTATGCTTAAGACTACAAAACTTATGACTGATGTTCACAGAATGTGACTCTAATTAGGAGCAACTTCATCAAGTGTCTTCTGTACCAACAAGAATGATGAAGATAAATTATGTATGTGGTTTTCACCAATTCGTACAAATACAAGAAGGTATAGGCTGAAAATATCCTAGTTGATATCATAATATTATTATTAATTCCTCTTCCATAAATGACCAAAAAAGACACATTAAGCATTCAGTGATGAACACTGCATTATTAAGGCATCAATTAAGACAAAAAAATTTGCTTGTTAGAGCATGGGAATGTGTTTGCGCCTTTGTGGTTAGACTTGATGTACAGATCATAGTAGATATTTAAGTTAAATCTACCCTTAAAGTGGAAGGGGGGGGGGGGGGGGGGGGGATTGTAGAGACCTTTGCCAACTGCTGAGTTTGGATAAGACTGATGCACCGCACAAACACTGGCTCAGCAAACTGAGAAAATCCTGGTCCCAGTGCCTGAAAGGAAAAGGTCCATAGGAATTCCTAATGTTATTTTGAGTACAATAAGACAGGATTCAACAGAGGTTATTTAAGAGGCCACTCACCCTGTCCTGATCCACAATGTAATGCAAAGTAATTGAACTAACTAACTCAGCAAACCAATTGCTGCAGTAGGAGTTATATTGAATGAAAAAGACATGCGCAAGAAATTTACACGTTCTTGTAGTCCCTCCGTTCCTAAATATCAAGTCTTTTGAGAGATTCCAATATGGACTACATACGGAGCAAAATGAGTGAATCTACACTCTAAAATACGTCTATATACATCCGTATGTAGTCCATATTGAAATCTCCAAAAAGACTTATATTTAGGAACGGAGGGAGTAATACAGATCTTTCACATAGATACAACAAGTTCAGACTTCAAAACGAGTACAAGCTAGTCACAGATGAAAATATTAGCAATACCTGTGCGATAGATGTAAAGCATTCAAGTAGCGGAAATAGATCCTTGTCAGAGTTGGGAAGTTGCTGCCACTTCGCGATTAATGGTGGCATAAATATGTCAAGATATTTTGCCTGCATGACATCATTTAGAAGGGATTAATAATCTTGATAAGGAACTAACACCATGGAAAACTGAATGAGGAAACCATCAAAGAAGTTTATTTGATAAGTCAAAGAACAAGCAAAAGGGGAATTTATCAAATGTTGAACCTGGTTTAGCTCTGCTCCAACAGCATCAGCAAGGGTACCAAGAGCGTCATAGAGTATCCTAAGGTTCCGCCTCTGCTCAGAAGGAAAACATAGCATTAGAACTAAGAAATGATAGACCCAGGGCGGTACCTGTAACTTGCCCCGTTTCGGTATACAAGGTCAACCTCGTGTTTGAGTCTAACTACCATGAACTTGGACAGGTGGTCTTGTATACCAAAATGGAGGGAATAGCTGATTGCAAACTATGAACGTTCAAAATCTAATGAACCTGGTATTTTCCATATGCACACATAAGGTGCTGCAAAATGACTTCCAGTCGCGGTACTAGTTCTTCTGCAGCCTCCTGAAGAACAGAAACCAATATGTCATAATTAGTAATTACACACAAGATCTCAGTGCAGGAAATCAACTCAAAAATAGATAAAGAACCTCTTCAAGCGTTGCAAATGCAGAACAGGCAGCTTCCTGCACTCTTTTGTTAGTATCCAATATCCTTCTTAGCAAACCCATGAGGATCTTATCAAATTGTTCGCGACCATTTGGATGGCCAAGGCTCTGCGCCAGCAAAAAAAAAAAGAAGTGTAATAAGAAG
Source organism: Triticum aestivum (assembly GCF_018294505.1). NCBI lineage: Eukaryota > Viridiplantae > Streptophyta > Magnoliopsida > Poales > Poaceae > Triticum > Triticum aestivum. Next base: position 808,462,006 of record NC_057798.1, on the reverse strand, counting down.
TTAAGAGAGACAGATCTACGAACTGAGGACACATAAACAAAGAACAAAGTCCACTTCAGTAAAACATTGTCTGAAGTCCACAGTAGAACCCTTTGGGCACCTACCCCCAGAAACATTAGAGACCACTGGGTGTAAAAATTGAAGTGAGTGGTTCACCAGTACAGGCTTAAATACACAACATATTTTATACATGTACCAACGCAACCAAAAATGCTACATGTTCTAATGGCACTACATGGTAGGTAGAAAAAGTTCAAGCCTTTGCAGGAAAAGGTATACTTCCAAACAGACGATGTAGCATCAATACATATGATTATTCTGTTACCTGAACAATGAACTTGCTGTATCGGGAGAGGGTCCAGCAAGTAATACTCCGAATAAGAGGAAACTTATCATCGAGAAGTGGAATTAGGAAGGCAACCATCTGCAATGGAACAGAACATCTCAGAAAAGATACAGCAAATTGCAAGCGATGTAGAGAGATAGTTCAAGACAGGAAAAGTAATAATTGAACCGCAACTCACCAGAGTCCAAAATCTCACAGATAACACAGATCATGGAAGAATGTGAAATTTATTATGCAGGAACTATTGATGCAACTGAATGTGAGATTTATCATGCAGGAACTATTAATGCAACTGAATTTTTTAAAAGATTTTATCACATGCTGAGAAGAAAATTCTCAGATATGTTATAGAAGGTTCATGAGAGAAGCAAGTAATCAGGCTAATTAAAATGCTTCTGAAGACTAAATTCAGGAAAATTATCAGCCATGGTCATCTCAATATGATTTGATGCATGCATGTGTTCTTGCTGTTACTGAGGCTTAGTCAAGAGAGGAATTGCTTTCTTGCAACGTATATGGGGCTATGAAAGTATGAATATGTCGTTGGTTACCTGTGGAAGGTGGGGATATAACCCAGTGATGCATCCCTCTGCTATAGCACCAATCGATAAAACAGCAGCTTCCCGCTCCTTCCAGGACTCATCATCTGTCCGAGCCAAATTTTGCTGCAAAATTGCAGAAGTTGATGTATGGTTATCCAACGGGTTCAAGAGCAGCACTAAATATTGTACCAAGCACCAATTATAACAGAAAGGCCCTTGAACACACACATGGGCCAAAAAAGCCTATCATACCATGGGTGAGATTATGCAAACTTCCAGTTACTAGAGACCTACCGGCTACCGCAGTAACAGGTTTCAGGGTTTAGATTTTACACCTTTGACAACAGTGCAGCTTTAGATAATAGTAGCTTTTAAGTTATCTGTGCCACTGACTACCAGCAGCCTACTGCCTACATCAAGACAAATCATGACTGGCACACTTAAGCCGCCACTGTCCTGAATCATTTCTAAGGAGCCTGACCTACTCTACTTCTATGTGAACTCAAGGCCCATAGTAACTGTAAACTTACTATAACAGGTCCGGGGAAGTGGTCGGACCCTTCCCTGAACCCTGCGCAAACGGGAGCTACATGCACCGGGCTGCCCCTTTTTTTGAGTAATAATTCAAGGCTTCAAGTCAGTGAAGCATTGCAACCTCAACTAAGATCAACAGTTTATAAGCTTTATAGTCTCCAGAACTACGAATAGATTACCTGAATCAAAGGCATTAAAGTCGGAAGAATGTCATCCCCAAAAACATTAGAAAGCACATCCAACCCAGCAGCGCTACATTTCCGCAAGTTCCAAGCATTTACAGCATCATCATCATCCTGTCCATATGGTCATTAAGTTTTTGCAGCTTTAAATAAACAAGTAGGCAAAAAAGTAATTAGGCGGCTTAAAAAAATGTTTCCAAACTCACATCCTCTTCTCCATTTTCAGATCCATGCAATCGAGAAGCATGGAAACGGGGCTTCAAATCCTGTTACAAAATCATCTATATCTTATTTCAAGCAACAAAAAAGGGCAGAAGTCATAAAGATGTACAACTTACGATGAGGGCTATAGTAACTGTAAACTTACTGCCACCCTTCATTTCAAGACTGTTAATCTAATTTTACAGCAAGGCAAATTACAACGTGCGTGCTAAACAACCATTGCATTGTTCTTAACATGCTATTTGTAAATACTACCAAAAGTAACTAACTTCTATGTATTTCACAGTTCAAAATTACAGGACTATGTTCAATGCATTACAGCATTATACTGACCAAAAACACAAGTCTCATCCAAAATATAATTACAGATCACACATGAATAGAGCCAACCATTTAATCTAGCAGCTACCATTGAAAACATATAATTACAATTACACATGCATGGAGCCAACCATTTAATCTAGCAGCTATCACTGAAACATATAATTACAGAAAAAGAAAAGGTAACCAACCTGGTCCCTGTCCGGAAAGGATTCGTCTTCCTGAAAACACATAATATTTATCAGAGCATGCCACTATCACACAATAACCAGCTGAGACATGCAGGATATAAAGAAATTTACCACACACCTCAGCATCAGCGAGTGATTCATCATCGTCAGTGTAGACCATATTTGACACCAAAGTCTAGGAAATAAATACAAAGGGAAGATGTTAAAACTGTAGACACACCAAAGATTAAGCAGCATTAGCTTAGACAAGGCAAAGCATATACTGGTATTAAGCGTGGCAAGAACTCCCGCAGTCCTTCAGGGGGCATGCTAACATCACAATACGCTGACCTGAAAAGGTTTACTTATAGTCAGTCCTCTAATAATTCAACACAATCAGTAAGTAATGTCATCAGTGGCTCATAGTTTATTTTGAACTTGAAGGATGTCAACCGAATAAAATGTGAGAACAGATAGGCATGAGCACCAATCGGATGTAAAAAATTATAGTACGATATTTGAAATTGACATGTTAAATTTACCATGTTGACAGAACACATACCAGAATTCACAAGCCTCCAGAGCAACTTCATCATCCGAATCTTTGTTAGCTTGCAGGATCAACTCAGTAACATTTTTCAAATGTGGCTGCAGTTTTGCTATTAATTGTCAGATTCAACATAACCAACTGAGTTATCTGGCTACAAATTACTTGTGACAGCAGCAAATGTAATCTAAAGGGGTATCGAAGGAAATGATAAATTACCTCCAAAATTGATGGCCGCACTTCAACGAGCTGAACCCAGGCCGAGCAAACCTATCAAAGAAACAGGGAGAACAATCAAGACAAAAATGCAGTTGATCAACTCAACTATGCTGAGCAGTACCCATACACCCTCATTATTAGCACTTGTAGACAAGTCGGCCATGTCCAGATCTCTACCAACATAATAGGAATCTACTGAGTCATGCAATTGTTGCATTTATAGCATTTGAACCCTTATCAGTACAAGTCTACAAGATTACAAAGAAGAAGTGCATGGATGCATGTGTAAATAAATCATTAAAATGAAATACCAGTTTCCGGACGTCCGCTGAAGGATCCTTCACAAGGACGAATAAGCCCTGCAGGTACTGATCCATGGCCATATACAACGCCTGCATATAAATCGAAATGGTTAGACAAAAAAAAGCAGGATTAAATAGACAGGGAGGGAGGGGCTCATACCGATGGCATCACCACGATATACTGGTTGATACAGCCCAGTGATAGTTTTCGAAGACTTGCATGGGGGGACTGGAAAAACTGAAAAGGCAATCATATAGGCTGTGTTAGAGGAAAACCCTGTAGGCGTGTTAAACTAGAGCGTACAAACATGCGCACCAAAGGCATGCTTGGTCAAAATATACAGGCAGCAAATTCAACAATTACAGGGTGTGCAAGTGGAAGTGCAAACCCTCTAGTTTAATAGTTGATAACTATAGACGGAACACAAACCTGCAGCATCCGTGGCATGAATACATTAATTGGTCGTTCGGACAAGCCAGGAACATCAACATCAAGCTCTTCAGGAACATCTTCACATATCTGCGAACAGAAACAAAAGCAAGCTTCTGAGCATACTAATCGTGTTCAGAAGTTAACACATACGGTTTACATTGCTAGCGGGACTTCCCTAGACGTGGGCATTTGAAAAAGTCCATTCTTTTCTCAAGATGTACATTGTTTGAGAACATGTAGATTGTAGGTCAGAGTATATCTAATTCTGCGCTCCCAAAAAAGGGCAAGGTCTTTAGGTATGAAAATAACTACAAGTGCACAAAGTATTTTTTGCAAAGCACAGATCGACATGGTTTTGGACCAAAGTTTAGAGATTTCACTGAATATACCAAATGTACATGCAAATTGTTCTTCTGAAATTTTCTAAATATGTAAGTGCGCAAAAGCAACCAGGTGTGCATCCACCAATACATTTCCGACTTCCCTCAGACCATACAGCTGCAACTAGTGGTAGTTTTCTATGCACAGAACTAAAGATTAGAATCCAAACTCAAATATAGAAGGAGTGACGCATAGTACCTTGTAGATAGCATCCATAGCACCTTCCATGTGATCCAGATCATTACTGTCCAAACATTGATGTAGAGCCTGAAACAACTCGATCCATCCAGTGACTCCAACAATTTGGAAGAGTACACTGATAACAGTTCCAACTGTGGACCTAATTGCCCTGTTAGTTGCCCCTATACATGGCAACAACTCGGATTTGATGTATTGCTGAGATGATGGAGGCATGGAAACGAAAGCCGCTCGCAGATTATTTTTCAATAGAAGACCGGCAGCTTGCCGTACTTCAAAAGATTTTCCCTGATATAGGCAGAAGAGTTACCCAGATGTCAGCAAGCCCGTATACAGTAGCTGGATTAACAATCATAACCATGTCAGGAATTCAGGACCAAAATTAACTACAGATCTAGGCCAACAATCAACAGCTTACTGAAAGCTAAATCTACATGAGATGTGATCCCGTATAAAAAGGGATAAAATATTATTCAAAAAAGAAATCTAACAAAAAAGGAAACCCTGTGTTCTCGTCTTAACTTTTTTTAGAGTCTTCTCATCCTAACTTCATGCTTTCATTAAACATATAACATGCCAGAAGCTGCAAGATGTGATACAGTTAATTGTTTAACATATTTATGCCTGAATTGCTATCTGATATAAAATTTAAATTTGGCAATAGCATTACATGTGCAATGTGCCAGTTTCACAGATGGGAAAGTTACATAGAAGATCATATTCAATAAATTATTTCTTCAGTAGTACCCGAGACCACGTTATCATTGCAGACTTGTGTTCTATCAAATCCTTGAAGCGTAACTGATAGCTTCAATTCTATCTGTAGCTCTAACTAGCACGCGAGAGCGGTGTTCTAAATAGTTGTCAACCCACCTTTGAGCACGTATGGTGCTGTCCGAGCCCACCATAAGTCAAACCTCACTAACAGTACATACAGAATATAGATCAAGCAACTAAGTGGATACTCATCGAGTTTCCAGGCGTTGCTCTTCCGGAACCATGTGCCTTTCATTCAATCACTTGATTCACAAATGTAACTGACTTGATCGTTCATCCATAAATCATATGCGTTTGCGCTGGCAGGTGGTACCGACACGAAACGTAACGCCCCAGAGACTCGGTATCAGCCAAAATAACTTAATCAAGAGAGGACGCATGACACGTTTGCAGAACCCCAATCAAACCCGGCCCCCTAGCAGCAAGACAAATTGACCACCGGGCACATTTGTTCAGACCAAAGAGCGACGCCACGAAACCCTCACTGATTGGCTCCACGGATTCATCGGACACGCCCGTTGAAACCAAGCAGGCAATGCACGAACTGAAACTCCATATGAAACCGTCAAATCTATGCATCAGCCAGCCAAGCAGATGCACTCAGCATTTCGCCCCCAAAACCCCGGATGCTATTGCCATTCCGTCCGCTGTGGGTTCTCACATCGGAGCCAATCCGAGCCATATCCCACCAATCAGAATCAGACACTGCGGGGGCCCTAGCAGCGAAAGCAACGCGATATCAGATCGAAACAGGCAGCGCGCAGTCCGGAGGGCGGATTGGACTAAAACCCTAGCAAGCGCGACGGGGCAAGGGAAGCAGCCGAGCGAGCGAGCGAGGAGGACGGCGGGGGGATAAGCGGGGGCGAGGGCGCTACCTGGCCGCGGGCGAGGAGGAAGACGAGGTAGTTGTTGAAGTCGGGGAACTGGGCGTAGTGCTGCAGCTGCTGCCAGATGCGCGCCTGGTCGGAGTTGGGGGAGATGTGCGCCTCCAGGACCGCGCAGATCTCGCGCAGCCCCTCCTCCTGCGGCTGCCACAGCGCCGCCGCCCCGGTCGCCCCCGCCGCGGTCGCCATCGCCGACGGCGCGCGCCTCGCCCGGTGGACCTGCGTTGGGTGGCGGTGCTTGAGCGTCGGCGGCGGCGGCGGATGGAGGGGGACGGGGGAGGAGTGAATCGGCGGCGGCGGTGGCGGCGGCGGCGGGAGGCGGAGGGGAATCGATCGTCCAACCACAGCGGGCCAAGTAGTAGTAGTCTGGAGAGGGAGCAGCAGGGGAAGGAAGGGGGAGGAGGAGGAGGCGCTGGGAAGTTTATAGATAGGGTCTTTGCTTCTTTTGATTTTGCTATTTCCTTCTTTGCCCTTCTTGTGATTGTTTGGGCTTTTTTGGAGGGGGCTGGGTGCAAATGTGTGTGTGTGCCATCATCATTGTGGCAAATTAAGGTTCTAGTGTCTTCATTCAAAAGCAACCTACCTTCACACAAGATGGTTGTGCTTTTCACATGTAAGGAAACAAAAATATCTCCGGCTCATGGTGGAGACACCAAATTGTTATGTGAAATCTTCGCATGGAGTAAGGTTTCATAGGCGGTGATTAGGTGTCTGCCCCTTGTTTCTTTCGGCGTACCCTCCGTTCCCCGCCCCTTGTTTCTTTCGGCGTCGACGCTAGGGTTTAACATCCAGTTCCTAGAAGATTCTTATTTCCTTTTGAAACCCTAAGTCTATAGCATTTTGGGCTTTCGGGCCGAAATCTAGAGCCGAACCGAGCCCGATACCATCGGGCGGGGCTTCCCATGTGGAGACCCTAGTGGACAGATCGAAAGCTTATGTGGAAATTACGACAGGGCAAATAAATACCGATGTATAAGATTTTAGAGTTGGTGTGTTGTCCAGATCATTCCCCTCTTCATTAAATGGATGCGCTCTTGTCGTATGGCCATACCACTCCTTCTCGCTCACATCTTCTTCCTATGAAACCCCCTTCCCCGAGCCTACTAAATCATCGTCCTATATAGCTCTTAATAAAGTCTGTGTTGTCGTTAGTTCTGACTCCATATCTTCCTTCTTATCTACCGAACAGATGATCCGTGGAGCTCTATCGTTCTCATGGGTCAAGCAGACCGCTAAACTACACCAAGAAGTATAATATGATTCATGGAGCTAGGGGAATATTAAGTGCCTCTGAGGCTTATGTGATACGAGCTCTTTAACATTTTACAAAATAATCACCCGAGAGTCTCAAAATTGCGCGCAGGCACAATAGATCCTCAGATGTCGTCTGAGATACAATGGCACAGGAGCTCATATCACCTAAGTCTTGGCGTCACCTCAAACTTTCCCGTGTGGAACTCTATCGGCCTCATGGTTCAGGTCGACAGCTAAACTACACCTAGATAGAAGTATATATAATACGTACGGTATATGTGGAACTCTATCGGCCTCGTGGATCGGCTACCAAAATCCCACATAACTCTGTGCCAGCAGCGACGGTAAGACAGATGATGCATAAATTCGGGAGAAGGGGTGCCCCCTCACAAAAGGGGGTCGCGGTGATCAGGCCGGGCGATTGTTTACCAGAGATCAGCTGCCAAAATCCCACTAAGTGAATGATCGTTCGGACGAGAATCAAGACGAAGCATAGCCATGATCGTGCACGCAACAACTTAGATATTTGTTTTCCTACTCACGTTTTCTGCAGCCATGTGTTTTGACACACGGTGGGTGGTCCACGTGGCGAGAACCGATTGGCGCCCATACTGGCTCGACCGTGTTGTGCTGGCGAACAGTAAAATCACTCGCTGCGGTCGCTCGTGCCAGTGTCAGCTCGCACAGTGCAGTGCATGTTCCCTCCGTGGAGCTCATGTGCAAATAAACTAAAAAAAATTACTGCTGGCTGGCTGGCTGGCTGGCTCTTTCTTTCTTTTACCCTTTTCACTCTCACTGGACTCTGCTAGATTCCAGTCCAAAGAGAAAAAGCAACGACACTCTGAACGGCTGGCTGTCAAAATGTGCACGCACATAGTACCAAGGAAGAAACAAATAGTTTCTGGGTGAGAACATTCTCTCATCTCTACAAATCACATCAGGAATGACATGACACGACTCGACGCAGGTTAATTACAAGTGGAAGACACTAATCATGGTAGATTAGATTAGAGAGGTGTGCAGTTAATCATGGATTAGTATTACTGCTCATCGATTGGTTCAAGGCCAGCTTGGCAAAGTGTAGTATGATTGATAGGCCGTGGCCAGATGGATGGATGATTGCCCACATGTGGCTTTTCCTACTCGCGGGATCATCCACAGGCACTGTTTACTTACCGCCTAAATTTGTGCAGGGTCATACTAGTAAATTTTCATGGTTAAAATATGCAGTGATTGATAAAGCAGACGCACGATGCTCTCGATGAAAAGGCGGGTGTTTTACAGCTGAAATTCTTACTGGGAACGGACGCAAAGCAGCGCGGCGAAAAGCAAAGCGGATCGGAGGCGGTGAAATCATTCGAGGATGACCGAGGTAAAAAGAAAAGGGCGCGCTTAATGGAAATGCAGCAAGCCACAATAATGAACAAAAGTACTATGTGAGTCATGCATGAAAAGTAACCGTGGGTGAAGGAAGGAGATGATTTGGAGGCAGCCAAAGTTTTTATCACCCGCTACCGTCCTCCTATATATCCTCTCGTCCTGCACGTCGTAATCAACATCACGTGCCCACGTTTCATCCACCTCAAATTTTTAGTATTTATTTATTATTAACAAAAATGAAAGTGGTGTTACGCCAATGCTGGCCTTCAAACCACCCGCATTCATCTGAAGCTGAGTTGTTCGGGCGCCCATTTAATGCGATACCGCATCAGTCCACGGACCTGTCCGGACGTCCATTTTCCCGCAAACTAGAGGTAAACTCGGAGGGGGGGCTTTACTGGAGTCCAGACACTAACCATGTAGGACTCCGACATCCCCGCCCCACTGAACCCCTCCCCCCTCGTCCCCTTTTCTTCACTCCGTCCCTGCTCCCCCTTTCTTTCATCCACACTCTCATCGTCCGCCGCCGCCCAAGCATCCTCGAACGTCCACATACTACCCCACTCACGCGCCTTCCTGCCTTGCGCTACGTTGTTATCCACCCAGGAATTCCTCAGCAGCCACGTACCCTCCCCAACCTTGCCGATGCCGCCCATGCCAGACAACACGCCCGACAAGTGTTTGGTCAAATGTTAATTTTTTTCAAGAGAACGCAAATTGCGTACCATAGCTTCATAGAAGAAAAGATTTGTAAGTACATGACTACTACTCGCGGCGAACAACGAGCGTAGCACCCACTCCACAACCGGCTAGTCCAAAGATAACCATCAACGACAACACAACTTTGACGCAAAATACCCTACCCTAATTCAAAAACCTCATCGTGTCCCGACCGACGTCAGTCACCTTCGAAGAACAGTATCTCCCACCAAGCTTCCTTCGTCAACGCACCACCACCCCCCTTGATGCCTAAAGGAGGTGGCAAGAGGATGGCAGGACTCGATCCTACCCGAGAAAGGCACCGTCTTGGATTCACCACCGGTGGAGCACAACATAGGACCTCAAATCCATGTCTCTGTTGGAAATATGCCCTAGAGGCAATAATAAAATGGTTATTATTATATTTCTTTGTTCATGATAATTGTCTATTATTCATGCTATAACTGTGTTATCCGGAAATCGTAATACACGTGTGAATACATAGACCACAACAAGTCCCTAGTGAGCCTCTAGTAGACTAGCTCGTTGATCAACAGATAGTCATGATTTCCTGACTATGGGCATTGGATGTCATTGATAACGGGATCACATCATTAGGAGAATGATGTGATGGACAAGACCCAATTCTAAGCATAGCTCAAAGATCGTGTAGTTCGTTTAGCTAGAGCTTTTCCAATTGTCGAGTATCATTTCCTTAGACCATGAGATTGTGCAACTCCCGGATACCGTAGGAGTTCTTTGGGTGTGCCAAACGTCGCAACGTAACTGGGTGACTATAAAGGTGCACTAAGGGTATCTCCGAAAGTGTCTGTTGGGTTGGCACGAATCGAGACTGGGATTTGTCACTCCGTATGATGGAGAGGTATCTCTGGGCCCTCGGTAATGCATCATCACAATGAGCTCAATGTGACCAAGTGTCTGGTCACGGGATCATGCATTACGGTACGAGTAAAGTGACTTGCCGGTAACGAGACTAAACGAGGTTTGGGATACCTACGATCGAGTCTCGGGCAAGTAACGTTCCGATTGAAAAAGGGAATTGTATACGGGGTTAATTGAATCCTCGACATCGTGGTTCATCCGATGAGATCATCGAGGAGTATGGGGGAGCCAACATGGGTATCCAGATCCCGCTGTTGGTTATTGACCAAAGAGGCGTCTCGGTCATGTCTGCATATCTCCCGAACACGTAGGGTCTACACGCTTAAGGTTCGATGACGCTAGGGTTGTAGAGATATTAGTATGCAGCAAACCGAAAGTTGTTCGGAGTCCCGGATGAGATCCCGGACGTCACGAGGAGTTCCGGAATGGTCCGGAGGAGAAGAATTATATATAGGAAGTGCTGTTTCGGCCATCGGGAAAGTTTCGGGGGTCACCGGTATTGTACCGGGACCACCGGAAGGGTCCCGGGGGTCCACCGGGTGGGGCCACCTATCCCGGAGGGCCCCGTGGGCTGAAGTGGGGAGGGGACCAGCCCCTGGTGGGCTGGTGCGCCCCCCCTTGGGCCCCCCTGCGCCTAGGGTTGGGAACCCTAGGGGATGGGGCGCCTCCACTTGCCTTGGGGGGCAAGTCTCCCCCCTTGGCCGCCGCCCCCCCTGGAGATCCCATCTCCAGGGCCGGCGCCCCCCTTGGGGACCCTATATAAAGAGGGGGGAGGGAGGGCAGCCGCACCCTTGCCCTTGACGCCTCCCTTCCCCCTTGCTACACCTCACCCTCCTGCAGACGCTTGGCGAAGCCCTGCCGGATCCCTGCTGCATCCACCACCACGCCGTCGTGCTGCTGGATCTTCATCAACCTCTCCTTCCCCCTTGCTGGATCAAGAAGGAGGAGACGTCACGCTGACTGTACGTGTGTTGAACGCGGAGGTGCTGTCCGTTCGGCGCTAGGATCTCCGTTGATTTGGATCACGACGTGTACGACTCCCTCAACCCCGTTCTCTTGAACGCTTCCGCTCGTGATCTACAAGGGTATGTAGATGCACTCCTCTCTCTCTCTCGTCGTTGGATGAACTCATAGATTGATCTTGGTGAACGCAGGAAAATTTTTATTTTATGCAACGTTCCCCAGCAGTGGCATCATGAGCCAGGTTTATGCATAGTTCTCTTTGCACGAGTAGAACACAATTTGTTGTGGGCGTAGATGTTGTCAACTTTCTTGCCACTACTAGTCTTATTTTGCTTCAGCGGTATTGTGGGATGAAGCGGCCCAGACCGACCTTACACGTACGCTTACGTGAGACAGGTTCCACCGACTGACATGCACTAGTTGCATAAGGTGGGTAGCGGGTGTCTGTCTCTCCCACTTTAGTTGGAGCGGATTCGATGAAAAGGGTCCTTATGAAGGGTAAATAGAAGTTGGCAAATCACGTTGTGGCTTTAACGTAGGTAAGAAAACGTTCTTGCTAGATCACCTATAGAAGCCACGTAAAAACTTGCAACAACAATTAGAGGACGTCTAACTTGTTTTTGCAGCAAGTGTTTTGTGATGTGATATGGCCAAAGTTGTGATGAATGATGAATGATATATATGTGATGTATGAGATCATGTTCTTGTAATAGGAATCACGACTTGCATGTCGATGAGTATGACAACCGGCAGGAGCCATAGGAGTTGTCTTTATTTTTGTATGACCTGCATGTCATTGAGAAACGCCATGTAAATTACTTTACTTTATTGCTAAATGCGTTAGCCATAGTAGTAGAAGTAATAGTTGGCGAGCAACTTCATGGAGACACGATGATGGAGATCATGGTGTCATGCCGGTGACGAAGATGATCATGGAGCCCGAAGATGGAGATCAAAGGAGCTATATGATATTGGCCATATCATGTCACTATTATGATTGCATGTGATGTTTATCATGTTTTTCATCTTGTTTACTTAGAACGACGGTAGTAAGTAAGATGATCCCTCATAATAATTTCAAGAAAAGTGTTCCCCCTAACTGTGCACCGTTGCGAAGGTTCGTTGTTTCGAAGCACCACGTGATGATCGGGTGTGATAGATCCTAACGTTCGAATACAACGGGTGTAAGCCAGATTTACACACGCAATACACTTAGGTTGACTTGACGAGCCTAGCATGTACAGACATGGCCTCGGAACACGGAAGACTGAAAGGTCGAGCATGAGTCGTATAGAAGATACGATCAACATGAAGATGTTCACCGATGTTAACTAGTCCGTCTCACGTGATGATCGGACACGGCCTAGTTGACTCGGATCATGTTTCACTTAGATGACTACAGGAATGTCTGTCTAAGTGGGAGTTCATTAAATAATTTGATTAAGATGAACTTAATTATCATGAACTTAGTCTAAAATCTTTACAATATGTCTTGTAGATCAAATGGCCAACGCTCATGTCCACCTGAACTTCATCGCGTTCCTAGAGAAAACCAAGCTGAAAGACGATGGCAGCAACTATACGGACTGGGTCCGGAACCTGAGGATCATCCTCATAGTAGCCAAGAAAGATTATGTCCTAGAAGCGCCGCTAGGTGAAGCACCAATCCCAGAGAACCAAGACGTTATGAACGCTTGGCAGTCTCGTGCTGATGATTACTCCCTCATTCAGTGCGGCATGCTTTACAGCTTAGAACCAGGGCTCCAAAAGTGTTTTGAGCAACACGGAGCATATGAGATGTTCGAGGAACTGAAAATGGTTTTCCAAGCTCATGCCCGGGTCGAGAGATATGAAGTCTCCGACAAATTATTTAGCTGTAAGATGGAGGAAAATAGTTCTGTCAGTGAGCACATACTCAAGATGTCTGGGTTGCACAACCGCTTGACTCGGCTGGGAGTTAATCTCCCGGATGACGCGGTCATTGACAGAATCCTTCAGTCGCTTCCACCGAGCTACAAGAGCTTTGTGATGAACTTCAATATGCAGGGGATGGAAAAGACCATTCCTGAGGTATATTCAATGCTGAAATCAGCGGAGGTGGAGATCAAAAAGGAACATCAAGTGTTGATGGTGAATAAAACCACTAAGTTCAAGAAGGGCAAGGGTAAGAAGAACTTCAAGAAGGACGGCAAGGAAGTTGACGCCGCCTGGTAAGCCAGTTGCCAGGAAGAAGTCAAGCAATGGACCCAAGCCTGAGACTAAGTGCTTTTATTGCAAGGGAAGTGGTCACTGGAAGCGGAACTGCCCCAAGTACTTAGCGGACAAGAAGGCCGGCAAAACCAAAGGTATATGTGATATACATGTAATTGATGTGTACCTTACCAGTGGTCGTAGTAGCTCATGGGTATTTGATACCGGTGCGATTGCTCATATTTGTAACTCAAAGCAGGAGCTGCGGAATAAGCGGAGACTGGCGAAGGACGAGGTGACGATGCGCGTCGGGAATGGTTCCAAGGTCGATGTGATTGCCGTCGGCACACTACCTCTACATTTACCTACGGGGTTAGTTTTGAACCTCAACAATTGTTATTTAGTACCAGCTTTGAGCATGAACATTGTGTCACGATCTCGTTTAATTCGAGATGGCTACTCATTTAAATCCGAGAATAATGGTTGTTCTATTTATATGAGTGATATGTTTTATGGTCATGCCCCACTGGTGAATGGTTTATTCTTAATGAATCTCGAGCGTAATGTTACACATATTCATAGTGTGAATACCAAATTGATAACGATAGTCCCACATACTTGTGGCACTGCCGCCTTGGTCACATTGGTGTCAAGCGCATGAAGAAGCTCCATGCTGATGGACTTTTAGAGTCTCTAGATTATGAATTGTTTGACACATGCGAGCCATGCCTCATGGGCAAGATGACCAAGACTCCGTTCTTCGGAACAATGGAGCGAGCAACCAACTTATTGGAAATCATACATACTGATGTGTGCGGTCCAATGAGCGTCGAGGCCCGCGGAGGATATCGTTATGTTCTCACTCTCACTGATGACTTGAGTAGATATGGGTATGTCTACTTGATGAAGCACAAGTCTAAGACCTTTGAAAAGTTCAAAGAATTTCAGAATGAGGTAGAGAATCAACGTGACCGAAAGATAAAGTTCCTACGATTAGATCGTGGGGGAGAATATTTAAGTCACGAATTTGGTACGCACTTAAGAAAATGTGGAATCGTTTCACAACTCACGCCGCCTGGAACACCTCAGCGAAATGGTGTGTCCGAACGTCGTAATCACACTCTATTGGATATGGTGCGATCTATGATGTCACTTACTGATTTACCGCTATCATTTTGGGGATACGCTCTAGAGACAGCTACATTCACTTTAAATAGGGCATCGTCTAAATCCGTTGAGACGACATCGTATGAATGATGGTTTGGGAAGAAACCTAAGCTATTGTTTCTAAAAGTTTGGGGATGCGATGCTTATGTCAAGAAACTTCAACCTGAGAAGCTCGAACCCAAGTCGGAAAAATGCGTATTCATAGGATACCCTAAGGAAACCATAGGGTATACTTTCTACTTAAGATCCGAAGGCAAGATCTTTGTTGCCAAGAACGGGTCCTTTCTGGAGAAAGAGTTTCTCTCGAAAGAATTAAGTGGGAGGAATGTAGAGCTCTATGAAGTACTACCTCTTGAAACGGTGAGTAGCGCAACTCAGGAAAATGTTCCTGTGGTGCCAGCACCGGCAAGGGAGGAAGTTAATGATGATGATCAAGATACTTCGGATCAAGCTCCTACTGAACTTCGAAGGTCCACGAGGACACGTTCCGCACCAGAGTGGTACAGCAATCCCGTCTTGGAAATCATGTTGTTGGACAACGGTGAACCTTCGAACTATGAAGAAGCGATGGCGGGCCCAGATTCCAACAAATGGCTTGAAGCCATGCAATCCGAGATAGGATCCATGTATGAAAACAAAGTGTGGACTTTGACAGACTTGCCCGATGATCAGCGAGCGATAGAAACCAAATGGATCTTTAAGAAGAAGACAGACACGGATGGTAATGTTACCATATATAAAGCTCGACTTGTCGCTAAGGGTTATCGACAAGTTCAAGGAATTGACTACGATGAGACATTCTCTCCCGTAGCGAAGCTGAAGTCCGTCCGAATCATGTTAGCAATTACCGCATACTATGATTATGAGATATGGCAAATGGACGTCAAAACGGCATTCCTTAACGGTCACCTTAAGGAAGAACTGTATATGATGCAGCCGGAAGGTTTTGTCGACCCTAAGAATGATAACAAGGTATGCAAGCTCCAGCGATCCATTTATGGGCTGGTGCAAGCATCTCGGAGTTGGAACATTCGTTTTAATGAGATGATTAAAGCGTTTGGGTTTATGCAGACTTATGGAGAAGCCTGCGTTTACAAGAAAGTGAGTGGGAGCTCTGTAGAATTTCTCATATTATATGTGGATGACATACTTTTGATGGAAAATGATAAAGAACTTTTGGACAACATAAAGGCCTACTTGAATAAGTGTTTTTCAATGAAGGACCTTGGAGAAGCTGCTTACATATTAGGCATCAAAATCTATAGAGATAGATCAAGACGCCTCATAGGTCTTTCACAAAGCACATACCTTGATAAGATATTGAAGAAGTTCAGTGTGGATCAGTCCAAGAAAGGGTTCTTGCCTGTATTGCAAGGTGTGAGATTGAGCTCGGCTCAATGCCCGACCACGGCAGAAGATAAAGAAGAGATGAGTGTCATCCCCTATGCCTCAGCCATAGGGTCTATCATGTATGCCATGACCTGTACCAGACCTGATATAAACCGTGCCGTAAGTTTTGTAGGAAGGTACCAAAGTAATCCCGGCAAGGAACACTGGACAGCGGTCAAGAACATCCTTAAGTATCTGAAAAGGACTAAGGACATGTTTCTCGTATATGGAGGTGACGAAGAGCTCGTCGTAAAGGGTTACGTCAATGCTAGCTTCGACACAGATCTGGATGACTCTAAGTCACAAACCGGATATGTGTATATTTTGAATGATGGGGCAGTAAGCTGGTGCAGTTGCAAGTAGAGCATCATGGCGGGATCTACATGTGAAGCGGAGTACATGGCAGCCTCGGAGGCAGCACATGAAGCTATCTGGGTGAAGGAGTTCATCACCGACCTAGGAGTCATACCCAATGCGTCGGGGCCAATCGCACTCTTCTGTGACAACACTGGAGCTATTGCACTTGCCAAGGAGCCCAGGTTTCACAAGAAGACCAGGCACATCAAGCGTCGCTTCAACTCCATACGTGAAAATGTTCAAGATGGAGACATAGATATTTGTAAAGTACATACGGACCTGAATGTAGCAGATCCGTTGACTAAACCTCTCCCTAGGGCAAAACATGATCAACACCAGAATGCAATGGTGTTTGATTCATCACAATGTAACTAGAATATTGACTCTAGTGCAAGTGGGAGACCGTTGGAAATCTGCCCTAGAGGCAATAATAAAATGGTTATTATTATATTTCTTTGTTCATGATAATTGTCTATTATTCATGCTATAACTGTGTTATCCGGAAATCGTAATACACGTGTGAATACATAGACCACAACAAGTCCCTAGTGAGCCTCTAGTAGACTAGCTCGTTGATCAACTGATAGTCATGATTTCCTGACTATGGGAATTGGATGTCATTAATAACGGGATCACATCATTAGGAGAATGATGTGATGGACAAGACCCAATTCTAAGCATAGCTCAAAGATCGTGTAGTTCGTTTAGCTAGAGCTTTTCCAATTGTCGAGTATCATTTCCTTAGACCATGAAATTGTGCAACTCCCGGATACCGTAGGAGTGCTTTGGGTGTGCCAAACGCCGCAACGTAACTGGGTGACTATAAATGTGCACTACGGGTATCTCCGAAAGTGTCTGTTGGGTTGGCACGAATCGAGACTGGGATTTGTCACTCCGTATGACGGAGAGGTATCTCTGGGCCCACTCGGTAATGCATCATCACAATGAGCTCAATGTGACCAAGTGTCTGGTCACAGGTTCATGCATTACGGTACGAGTAAAGTGACTTGCCGGTAATGAGACTAAACGAGGTATTGGGATACCGACGATCGAGTCTCGGGCAAGTAACGTACCAATTGAAAAAGGGAATTGTATACGGGGTTGATTGAATCCTTGACATAGTGGTTCATCCGATGAGATCATCGAGGAGTATGTGGGAGCCAACATGGGTATCCAGATCCCGCTGTTGGTTATTGACCGGAGAGGCGTCTCGGTCATGTCTGCATATCTCCCGAACCCGTAGGGTCTACACACTTAAGGTTCGGTGACGCTAGGGTTGAGATATTAGTATGCAGCAAACCGAAAGTTGTTCGGAGTCCCGGATGAGATCCCGGATGTCACGAGGAGTTCCGAAATGGTCCGGAGGTGAAGAATTATATATAGGAACTGCTGTTTCGGCCATCGGGGAAGTTTCGGGGGTCACCGGTATTGTACCGGGACCACCGGAAGGGTCCAGGGGGTCCATCGGGTGTGGCCACCTATCCCGGAGGGCCCCGTGGGCTGAAGTGGGGAGGGGACCAGCCCCTGGTGGGCTGGTGCGACCCCCCTTGGGCCCCCCTGCGCCTAGGGTTGGGAACCCTAGGGGAGGGGGCGCCTCCACTTGCCTTGGGGGGCAAGTCTCCCCCCTTGGCCGCCGCTGTTGGGGAAAGTAGTAATTTCAAAAAATTTCCTACGCACACGCAAGATCATGGTGATGTATAGCAACGAGAGGGGAGAGTGTTGTCTACGTACCCTCGTAGACCGAAGCGGAAGCGATCACAACGTAGAGGAAGTAGTCGTACGTTCTCCTTGCGATCCGACCGATCCCGGCGCCGTTACTCCGGCGCCCCCGAGTTCTTGACACACGTACAGCTCGATGACGCTCCTCGGGCTCCAATCCAGTAGAGCTTCGGGGAGGGAGAGTTTTGTCAGCATGACGGCGTGGTGACGATCTTGATGTACTACCGCCGCAGGGCTTCGCCTAAGCTTTGCGACGATATGACCGAGGTGGAATATGGTGGAGGGGGGCACCGCACACGGCTAAGGAACGATCCATAGATCAAACTTGTGTGTCCTAGGGTGCCCCCCTGCCCCCGTATATAAAGGAGCAAGGGGGGGGGGTGCGGCCGGCCCTAGAGGAGGCGCGCCGGAGGAGTCCTACTCCCACCGGGAGTAGGACTCCCCCCCCCCCTTTCCTAGTTGGAGTAGGATTGGGGGAGGGGAAGAGGGAAGGGGGGGCGCCGCCCCCCTCTCCTTGTCCTATTCGGACTAGGGGGGGAGGGGCGCGTGGCCTGCCCTGGCCGGCCCTTCCTCTTCTCCCTCGTGGCCCACTAAGGCCCAATAGCCCCCGGGAGGGTTCCGGTAACCCCCCGGTGTTCCGGTAAAATCCCGATTTCACCCGGAACCATTCCGAACTCCAAATATAGGCTTCCAATATATCAATCTTTATGTCTCGACCATTTCGAGACTCCTCGTCATGTCCGTGATCACATCCGGGACTCCGAACTTCTTCGGTACATCAAAATACACAAACTCATAATATAACCGTCATCGAAACCTTAAGCGTGCGGACCCTACGGTTCGAGAACAATGTAGACATGACCGAGACACGTCTCCGGTCAATAACCAATAGCGGGACCTGGATGCCCATATTGGTTCCTACATATTCTACGAAGATCTTTATCGGTCAGACCGCATAACAACATACGTTGTTCCCTTTGTCATCGGTATGTTACTTGCCCGAGATTCGATCGTCGGTATCCAATACCTAGTTCAATCTCGTTACCGGCAAGTCTCTTTACTCGTTTCGTAATACATCATCTCACAGCTAACTCATTAGTTGTAATGCTTGCAAGGCTTCAGTGATGTGTATTACCGAGAGGGCCCAGAGATACCTCTCCGACACTCGGAGTGACAAAACCTAATCTCGAAATACGCCAACCCAACATCTGCCTTTGGAGACACCTGTAGTACTCCTTTATAATCACCCAGTTACGTTGTGACTTTGGTAGCACCCAAAGTGTTCCTCCGGTAAACGGGAGTTGCATAATCTCATAGTTACAGGAACATGTATATGTCATGGATAAAAGCAGTAGCAACATACTAAACGATCGTGTGCTAAGCTAATGGAATGGGTCATGTCAATCAGATCATTCTACTAATGATGTGACCTTGTTAATCAAATAACAACTCTTTGTTCATGGTTAGGAAACATAACCATCTTTGATTAACAAGCTAGTCTAGTAGAGGCATACTAGTGACATATTGTTTGTCTATGCATTCACACATGTATCATGTTTCCGGTTAATACAATTCTAGCATGAATGATAAACATTTATCATGAAATAAGGAAATAAATAATAACTTTATTATTGCCTCTAGGGCATATTTCCTTCAGTCTCCCACTTGCACTAGAGTCAATAATCTAGATTACATAGTAATGATTCTAACACCCATGGAGTCTTGGTGTTGATCATGTTTTGCTCGTGGAAGAGGCTTAGTCAACGGGTCTGCTACATTCAGATCCGTATGTATCTTGCAAATCTCTATGTCTCCCACCTGGACTAAGTCCCGGATGGAATTGAAGCGTCTTTTGATGTGCTTGGTGCTCTTGTGAAATCTGGATTCCTTCGCTAAGGCAATTGCTCCAGTATTGTCACAGAAGATTTTCATTGGACCCGATGCACTAGGTATGACACCTAGATCGGATATGAACTCCTTCATCCAGACTCCTTCATTAGCTGCTTCCGAAGCTGCTATGTACTCCGCTTCACATGTAGATCCCGCTACGACGCTTTGTTTAGAACTGCACCAACTGACAGCTCCTCCGTTTAGTGTAAATACGTATCCGGTTTGCGATTTAGAATCGTCCGGATCAGTGTCAAAGCTTGCATCAACGTAACCGTTTACGATGAGCTCTTTGTCACCTCCATATACGAGAAACATATCCTTAGTCCTTTTCAGGTATTTCAGGATGTTCTTGACCGCTGTCCAGTGATCCACTCCTGGATTACTTTGGTACCTCCCTGCTAAGCTTATAGCAAGACACACATCAGGTCTGGTACACAGCATTGCATACATGATAGAGCCTATGGCTGAAGCATAGGGAACATCTTTCATTTTCTCTCTATCTTCTGCAGTGGTCGGGCATTGAGTCTTACTCAACTTCACACCTTGTAACACAGGCAAGAACCCTTTCTTTGCTTGATCCATTTTGAACTTCTTCAAAATTTTGTCAAGGTATGTGCTTTGTGAAAGTCCAATTAAGCGTCTTGATCTATCTCTATAGATTTTGATGCCCAATATGTAAGCAGCTTCACCGAGGTCTTTCATTGAAAAACTCTCATTCAAGTATCCCTTTATGCTATCCAGAAATTCTATATCATTTCCGATCAGTAATATGTCATCTACATATAATATCAGAAATGCTACAGAGCTCCCACTCACTTTCTTGTAAATACAGGCTTCCCCAAAAGTCTGTATAAACCCAAATGCTTTGATCACACTATCAAAGCGTTTATTCCAACTCCGAGATGCTTGCACCAGTCCATAGATGGATCGCTGGAGCTTGCATACTTTGTTAGCTCCCTTTGGATCGATAAAACCTTCTGGTTGCATCATATACAACTCTTCTTCCAGAAATCCATTCAGGAATGCAGTCTTTACATCCATTTGCCAAATTTCATAATCATAAAATGCGGCAATTGCTAACATGATTCGGACAGACTTAAGCATCGCTACGGGTGAGAAGGTCTCATCGTAGTCAATCCCTTGAACTTGTCGAAAACCCTTTGCGACAAGTCGAGCTTTGTAGACAGTAACATTACCGTCAGCGTCAGTCTTCTTCTTGAAGATCCACTTGTTTTCTATTGCTTGCCGACCCTCGGGCAAGTCAACCAAAGTTCATACTTTGTTTTCATACATGGATCTCATCTCAGATTTCATGGCCTCAAGCCATTTTGCGGAATCTGGGCTCACCATCGCTTCTTCATAGTTCGCAGGTTCATCATGATCTAGTAGCATGATTTCCAGAACAGGATTACCGTACCACTCTGGTGCGGATCTTACTCTGGTTGATCTACGAGGTTCTGTAGTAACTTGATCTGAAGTTTCATGATCAACATCATCAACTTCCTCACTATTTGGTGTAGATGTCTTAGAAACCGGTTTCTGCGACAAACTACTTTCAAGTAAGGGAGAAGGTACAATTACCTCATCAAGTTCTACTTTCCTCCCACTCACTTCTTTCGAGAGAAACTCCTTCTCTAGAAAGGATCCATTCTTGGCAACAAATGTCTTGCCTTCGGATCTGTGATAGAAGGTGTACCCAACTGTCTCCTTTGGGTATCCTATGAAGACACATTTCTCCGATTTGGGTTCGAGCTTATCAGGTTGAAGCTTTTTCACATAAGCATCGCATCCCCAAACTTTAAGAAACGACAACTTTGGTTTCTTGCTAAACCATAGTTCATAAGGTGTCGTCTCAACGGATTTTGACGGTGTTCTATTCAGTGTGAATGCGGCCGTCTCTAGAGCATAACTCCAAAACGATAGCGGTAAATCTGTAAGAGACATCATAGATCGTACCATATCTAGTAAAGTACGATTACGACGTTCGGACACACCATTACGTTGTGGTGTTCCGGGTGGCGTGAGTTGCGAAACTATTCCGCATTGTTTCAAATATAGACCAAACTCGTAACTCAAATATTCACCTCCACGATCAGATCGTAGAAATTTAATTTTCTTATTATGATGATTTTCAACTTCACTCTGAAATTCTTTGAACTTTTCAAATGTTTCAGACTTATGTTTCATTAAGTAGATATACCCATATCTGCTTAAGTCATCTGTGAAGGTGAGAAAATAACGATATCCGCCACGAGCCTCAACATTCATCGGACCACATACATCTGTATGTATGATTTCCAACAAATCTGTTGCTCTCTCCATAGTACCGGAGAACGGGGTTCTAGTCATCTTGCCCATGAGGCACGGTTCGCAAGTGCCAAGTGATTCATAATCAAGTGACTCCAAAAGTCCATCAGTATGGAGTTTCTTCATGCGCTTTACACCGATATGACCTAAACGGCAGTGCCACAAATAAGTTGCACTATCATTATCAACTCTGCATCTTTTGGTTTCAACATTATGAATATGTGTATCACTACTATCGAGATTCATCAAAAATAGACCACTCTTCAAGGGTGCATGACCATAAAAGATATTACTCATATAAATAGAACAACCATTATTCTCTGATTTAAATGAATAACCGTCTCGCATCAAACAAGATCCAGATATAATGTTCATGCTCAACGCAGGCACCAAATAACAATTATTTAGGTCTAAAACTAATCCCGAAGGTAGATGTAGAGGTAGCGTGCCGACTGCGATCACATCGACTTTGGAACCATTTCCCACGCGCATCGTCACCTCGTCCTTTGCCAGTGTTCGCTTAATCCGTAGTCCCTGTTTCGAGTTGCAAATATTAGCAACAGAACCAGTATCAAATACCCAGGTGCTACTGCGAGCTCTAGTAAGGTACACATCAATAACATGTATATCACATATACCTTTGTTCACCTTGCCATCCTTCTTATCCGCCAAATACTTGGGGCAGTTCCGCTTCCAGTGACCAGTCTGCTTGCAGTAGAAGCACTCAGTTTCAGGCTTAGGTCCAGACTTGGGTTTCTTCTCCTGAGCAGCAACTTGCCTGTTGTTCTTCTTGAAGTTCCCCTTCTTCTTCCCTTTGCCTTTCTTCTTGAAACTAGTGGTCTTATTGACCATCAACACTTGATGCTCCTTCTTGATTTCTACCTCCGCAGCCTTTAGCATTGCGAAGAGCTCAGGTATAGTCTTTACTAACCCTTGCATATTATAGTTCATCACGAAGCCTTTGTAGCTTGGTGGCAGTGATTGAAGAATTCTGTCAATGACACAATCATCCGGAAGATTAACTCCCAATTGTGTCAAGTGATTGTAGTACCCAGACATTCTGAGTATGTGATCACTAACAGAACTATTCTCCTCCATCTTGCAGCTATAGAACTTATTGGAGACTTCATATCTCTCAATCCGGGCATTCTGTTGGAATATTAACTTCAACTCCTGGAACATCTCATATGCTCCATGACGTTCAAAACGTCGTTGAAGTCCCGGTTCTAAGCCGTAAAGCATGGCACACTGAACTATAGAGTAGTCATCAGCTTTGCTTTGCCAGACGTTCATAACATCTGGTGTTGCTCCTGCAGCAGGCCTGGCACCTAGCGGTGCATCCAGGACGTAACTCTTCTGTGCAGCAATGAGGATAATCCTCAGGTTACGGACCCAGTCCGTGTAGTTGCTACCATCATCTTTCAACTTTGCTTTCTCAAGGAACGCATTAAAATTCAACGGAACAACAGCACGAGCCATCTATCTACATAGACAAGCAAGATACTATCAGGTACTAAGTTCATGATAAATTTAAGTTCAATTAATCATATTACTTAAGAACTCCCACTTAGACAGACATCTCTCTAGTCATCTAAGTGATCACGTGATCCAAATCAACTAAACCATAACCGATCATCACGTGAAATGGAGTAGTTTTCAATGGTGAACATCTTATGTTGATCATATCTACTATATGATTCACGCTCGACCTTTCGGTCTCCGTGTTCCGAGGCCATATCTGCATATGCTAGGCTCGTCAAGTATAACCTGAGTATTCTGCGTGTGCAAAACTGGCTTGCACCCGTTGTAGATGGACGTAGAGCTTATCACACCCGATCATCACGTGGTGTCTGGGCACGACGAACTTTGGCAACGGTGCATACTCAGGGAGAACACTTCTTGATAATTTAGTGAGAGATCATCTTATAATGCTACCGTCACCCAAAGCAAGATAAGATGCATAAAAGATAAACATCACATGCAAATCAATATAAGTGATATGATATGGTCATCATCATCTTGTGCTTCGTGATCTCCATCTCTGCAGCACCACCATGATCACCATCGTCACCGGCGCGACACCTTGATCTCCATCGCAGCATCGTTGTCGTCTCGCCAATCTTATGCTTCTACGACTATCGCTACCGCTTAGTGATAAAGTAAAGCATTACAGGGCGATTGCATTTCATACAATAAAGCGACAACCATATGGCTCCTGCCAGTTGCCGATAACTTCGGTTACAAAACATGATCATCTCATACAATAAAATATAGCATCACGTCTTGACCATATCACATCACAACATGCCCTGCAAAAACAAGTTAGACGTCCTCTACTTTGTTGTTGCAAATTTTACGTGGCTGCTACGGGCTTAAGCAAGAACCAATCTCACCTACGCATCAAAACCACAACGATACTTCGTCAAATAGACTCCGTTTTAACCTTCTCAAGGACCGGGCGTAGCCACACTCGGTTCAACTAAAGTGAGAGAGACAGACACCCGCCACTCACCTTTAAGCAACGAGTGCTCGTAACGGTGAAACCAGTCTCGCGTAAGCGTACGCGTAATGTCGGTCCGGGCCGCTTCATCTCACAATACCGCTGAACCAAAGTATGACATGCTGGTAGGTAGTATGACTTGTATCGCCCACAACTCACTTGTGTTCTACTCGTGCAAAACATCAAACCATAAAAAACCTAGGCTCGGATGCCACTGTTGGGGAACGTAGTAATTTCAAAAAATTTCCTACGCACACGCAAGATCATGGTGATGTATAGCAACGAGAGGGGAGAGTGTTGTCTACGTACCCTCGTAGACCGAAGCGGAAGCGATCACAACGTAGAGGAAGTAGTCGTACGTTCTCCTCGCGATCCGACCGATCCCGGCGTCGTTACTCCGGCGCCCCCGAGTTCTTGACACACGTACAGCTCGATGACGCTCCTCGGGCTCCAATCCAGTAGAGCTTCGGGGAGGGAGAGTTTTGTCAGCACGACGGCGTGGTGACGATCTTGATGTACTACCGGCGCAGGGCTTCGCCTAAGCTTTGCGACGATATGACCGAGGTGGAATATGGTGGAGGGGGGCACCGCACAC
Source organism: Triticum aestivum (assembly GCF_018294505.1). NCBI lineage: Eukaryota > Viridiplantae > Streptophyta > Magnoliopsida > Poales > Poaceae > Triticum > Triticum aestivum. The sequence continues at coordinate 808,436,635 of NC_057798.1, read as the reverse complement.
GGCTAAGGAACGATCCGTAGATCAAACTTGTGTGTCCTAGGGTGCCCCCTGCCCCCGTATATAAAGGAGCAAGGGGGGGGGGGTGCGGCCGGCCCTAGAGGAGGCGCGCCGGAGGAGTCCTACTCCCACCGGGAGTAGGACTCCCCCCCCCCTTTCCTAGTTGGAGTAGGATTGGGGGAGGGGAAGAGGGAAGGGGGGGCGCCGCCCCCCTCTCCTTGTCCTATTCGGACTAGGGGGGGAGGGGCGCGCGGCCTGCCCTGGCCGACCCTTCCTCTTCTCCCTCGTGGCCCACTAAGGCCCAATAGCCCCCGGGAGGGTTCCGGTAACCCCCCGGTGTTCCGGTAAAATCCCGATTTCACCCGGAACCATTCCGAACTCCAAATATAGGCTTCCAATATATCAATCTTTATGTCTCGACCATTTCGAGACTCCTCGTCATGTCCGTGATCACATCCGGGACTCCGAACTTCTTCGGTACATCAAAATACACAAACTCATAATATAACCGTCATCGAAACCTTAAGCGTGCGGACCCTACGGTTCGAGAACAATGTAGACATGACCGAGACACGTCTCCGGTCAATAACCAATAGCGGGACCTGGATGCCCATATTGGTTCCTACATATTCTACGAAGATCTTTATCGGTCAGACCGCATAACCACATACGTTGTTCCCTTTGTCATCGGTATGTTACTTGCCCGAGATTCGATCGTAGGTATCCAATACCTAGTTCAATCTCGTTACCGGCAAGTCTCTTTACTCGTTTCGTAATACATCATCTCACAGCTAACTCATTAGTTGTAATGCTTGCAAGGCTTCAGTGATGTGTATTACCGAGAGGGCCCAGAGATACCTCTCCGACAATCGGAGTGACAAAACCTAATCTCGAAATACGCCAACCCAACATCTGCCTTTGGAGACACCTGTAGTACTCCTTTATAATCACCCAGTTACGTTGTGACTTTGGTAGCACCCAAAGTGTTCCTCCGGTAAACGGGAGTTGCATAATCTCATAGTTACAGGAACATGTATATGTCATGGATAAAAGCAGTAGCAACATACTAAACGATCGTGTGCTAAGCTAATGGAATGGGTCATGTCAATCAGATCATTCTACTAATGATGTGACCTTGTTAATCAAATAACAACTCTTTGTTCATGGTTAGGAAACATAACCATCTTTGATTAACAAGCTAGTCTAGTAGAGGCATACTAGTGACATATTGTTTGTCTATGCATTCACACATGTATCATGTTTCCGGTTAATACAATTCTAGCATGAATGATAAACATTTATCATGAAATAAGGAAATAAATAATAACTTTATTATTGCCTCTAGGGCATATTTCCTTCAGCCGCCCCCCTGGAGATCCCATCTCCAGGGCCGGCGCCCCTCCTAGGGACCCTATATAAAGAGGGGGGAGGGAGGGCAGCCGCACCCTTGCCCCTGGCGCCTCCCTTCCCCCTTGCTACACCTCACCCTCCTGCAGACGCTTGGCGAAGCCCTGCCGGATCCCTGATGCATTCACCACCACGCCGTCGTGCTGCTGGATCTTCATCAACCTCTCCTCCCCCCTTGCTGTATCAAGAAGGAGGAGACCGCACCTCCATCCACAAATATAGCACCCACCACCTCAAGCCCCTCATGCGGAGGCAGCCGGCCGCCCACAGCCCGCCAGGATCTCCTTCCTGGCTGGTCCTTCTCGACGTTGCCGCATCCATGGCCGAGCTCACTTCGCGCCACCATCAGTGCCCGCACACCACCAACCTCCACCACTCCGCAACAGCTCTCATAGATCCAGCTATCCATCATGCGCCGGCAACCATCACCGTGAATCGTGCCGCCAGCCACCCCGCCACCATGGACGCCCCGGAGATGTCCCGCTACACGCGAAGGGGATCCGTCAAGGGGGGGGGGTGCCAGCACCCGCCACCTTCGGTGGCCGGAGAAGGCGATCTGAGGGCCTGTCTGTTCTAGGGTTGGGGGCGCCTCCGGAGCCGCACACGCGTCTTTCGGTCAAATGTCATTGAGTTTTTTTCTTGAACTTCTTGTTTGTTTTCTAAGGAAGCACGATGCCGGGGTGCTTGGTGATCGAGAGTGGGTTGATGTGCGATGTGTGGTTTGCTATTTCTCCGGACTTTTGTAGGCATGAACAAGGGCCCGGCCTTTTGGCAAACCTTGATATGATTTGCCGTTTCATAAGTGAAAGAACTTTCTGCCCTATGACATGCACGTCATACACGAACGCAATGTGAAGTCGGTAACATATTAGTGGTACACGATATGCAACTTTGTCAAGAAGTTTTGCGGTGTGATTCACTAAGTGGAAACAAGGTGGCCATTGGGCTCGAAAACCATGGAGATGTTACTCTACATGTTGGTTAATTCATCCATTCACTCAATGTTGCTCTGCACGTTGTATACCTGCACACGCTGCCATGATGTACTACAGGACCGAGGGCAGGTCATTCACTCAATGTTGCTCTACATGTTGTATATCTTTGCACAGGCTGCCATGATGTACTATAGGACCGAGGGCAGGTCATTCATGAACATACATTGTTGGATGAAGCTCAACCAGTTCCGACTCTAGCATCGTTGAATTTTGGATATACAATTCCAAAAATCTGTTGAATACTTGGTTATCTCGTTGAATTTGAACTATTGGTGTATTAGAGATATTTGAATGCTATTCATGAATTGACAACAACCTCCAAACAAAAGGGGGCAAGATATTGCACCAACAAGGAGATTTTTACTACTGTTAGGTACTATCATGCATGCTAACTAGACATTTTTTGTGAGGTGATACTTAATTATATGAGAAAAGAGATGATTGAGTATCATGATATGATACCATACCATATTGAACGATGTAGTAGTATGTGTCATGCATAACAATGAATGTGATCACTATGATACCGGCGTATGATACTATGCATTAGAGTTTATAGAATGATGTGTTAGCATCTAATTGCAGATTAAAGGGCCCCACATCCTGAAATTCGGGAGGGAGACTAATGAGGATTAGACTAGTCGTCCCTTAACTCAGTCCATAGGGAATATTACCCGTAAGTGTAGCAGTTCTTATGGATGTGGTATCATGTACAAAAATTCGGTTCTTGGGTGTATATACACCCTGTATGAAAAAAAATAGTAATTACAAAAGAGTTAAATACTTTGGTTTATTTTTTCTCCCTAAAGTCAAAAAGATTTTTACTTCATGAAATTCTATATACTAGCGCAAAAGAGAGCGATGTTTAATGGAAAAAAAAATGTTCAGGAATTTTTTGACTTTCTGTAAATTTTATTTTTCCATGTAGAATCTAAATACACCCGAGAACCAAACTGCACTTACCGTAGTATCATACACTAGCATTATATTTATAAGCATGATACTAGTATACTAGTGGTTGGGGCCGCCGTTGCGGGTCTCTTAAGAGGAACTTGTGTGCGTATTTCTACCTCTTAAAGAAAAAAGAAAAAGCATCATCTTCATCTCAAATTTAAAGGAAAACTTTCTCACAACACGTGGACATCACATCCATCTCAAAAAATAAAAGAGAAAAGCCTAAAAAATTCTCAAAAAGAAAAAGGAAACTGTATCACTGTCATGTTACAAAAATAATCTTCAAAAGAACTTTTCTCAAAAGAATAAAAAATTCTCACTTTCACCTTCCAAAAGTAATCTTAAACCAAATCAAAAAGTATCTCACCACGGCCAACCAACATGTGCCATGTGGCCATGCTGGTTAGCCGTTCTTCCCCTGCATATTAATGTGTTTGATGATACTGCCTCTGTAAATTTTCACATGGGAGTACTTTTTAGTAGGAGTTCACACTTAGGAGCAAAGTTGTCAGATGGCGCTTAATGGAAATGCAACAAGCCACAATAATGAACAAAAATACTACGTTAGTCATGAAAAGTAACAGTGGGAGGCAGCAAAGTTTTTTTTATCCCCCCTACCGTCCTATATGTCCTGTCGTCGTACACGCCATAATCAACATCACATGCTCATGATTCACCCACCTCAAATTATTATTATTATTATTATTATTATTATTATTATTATTATTATTATTATTATTATTATTAGAACAAAAAATGGAAGTTGTGTTAGGGCATCTGAAATACTGACCCTCAAACATGACGTGTTTTGTCATCCAACAAGGTACCACATCCGTCAGTACCGAGATGTCTAGACGTGTATTGCCATCCAACGTGGTACCGCATCCGTCCGCGGACTGATCCAGACATCCATTTTCTAGCAAACTAGAAGCAATTTGGTAGGGAGGGGGGGGGGGGCTTTGGTGGAGTCTGGACAGTAGGCACGTAGGACTTCGACACCCCCGCCCCACCGAAATTCCCCTCCCGGTCTCTTTTCCTTCCATTCAACCCCTGCTCCCCTTCCTTTCATCCACACCCTTATCGTCCGACTCCGCCCAAGCATCCTTGGACGTCCACATACCCCACCCACGCGCCTGCCTACCTTGGACTATGTCATTGTCCACCTAGGAATCCCTCAACAGTCAGGTACCTCCCCACCTATGCGTCTGCCTACCCTGGACTATGTCGTTGTCCATCCAGGAATTCCTCAGCAGTCAGGTACCCTCCCCATCCACGCGCATGCCTACCTTGGACTATGTCGTTGTCCACACAGGAATTCCTCAGGAGTCAGGTACCCTCCCCACCCACGTGCCTGCATACCTCGGACTATGTCATTGTCCACCTAGGAATCCCTCAACAGTCAGGTACCTCCCCACCCACGCGCCTGCCTACCCTGGACTATGTCGTGGTCCATCCAGGAATCCCTCAACAGTCAGGTACCCTCCCCATCCACACGCCTGCCTACCTTGGACTATGTCGTTGTCCACCCAGGAATTCCTCAGCAGTCAGGTACCCTCCCCACCCACGCGCTTGCCTACCTCGGACTATGTCATTGTCCACCCAAGAATCCCTCAACAGTCAGGTACCCTCCCCACCCCTGCCGATGTCGTCCATGGTGGACAACACGCCCGCCAGGTGTTCGGTCAAATGTCATTTAACTTTTTTTCTTGAACTTCTTGTTGTTTTCTAAAGAAGCACGATGACGGGGTACTTGGTGATCGAGGATGAGTTGGTGTGCGATGCGTGGCTGGCTATTTCTCTGGACTTTGTAGGCATGAATGGTACCTCCTTTTATTGATCCGGTAATGGAATAGAAAAGTGTATCCCACACCTATTTCCCCAGAGGTGACTGATGGAGTCATGTACCTAGGGTAGGGTCATAGACCTGATCTAAGTACCCTACCCAAGGACACCATTATTATAAGAGACTACCTTCCAGTCGACCAAGGAGGACACCACTCGACAGACTCGAAGGACTCGACCACGAAGACGCACTCGACTACCAGAAGGTCAAGAAGCACTTTGTACTGCAATGGTCTGTAATTAAGTAGACTTTATGATAGTTAAGACACTTTATGTGGGATGTTACCAGTAACGCCCCAGACTTAATGTACTTTAAACCCCGCATTACTGAGGGCCGGAGGGGTCTGGCAGGCACTATATAAGCCACCCCCCACCTCAGTGTAAAGGGTTGGCACCCCTGTAATCCATACTCATATAATCCACTCGACCGCCTCCGGGCTCCGAGACGTAGGGCTTTTACTTCCTCCGAGAAGGGCCTGAACTCGTACATCTCTTGTGTTTACAACCTCTCCATAGCTAGGACCTTGCCTCTCCATACCTACCCCCACTCTACTGTCAGACGTAGAACCACGACAGTTGGCGCCCACCGTGGGGCCGGTGTTTTAGCGATTTTTTGGAGAAGTTGCGATTCTTCCGAGCACTTTCATCATGGTTGCTGCTGGAGTTTTTGCCGAGGGCCGCGAGATCCGTCTCGGCGCTCTCACCTTCATCGCCGACGACTCTGCTTGGCTCCAGGAGGCTCCACTCGACGTTGATGCGCTCCCCGTCCGCGGTGCGACGCATTTTCGTGCATGTGTCCGCGGCGTTCTGCTGCGACAACCGTCGACCCCGTATCGGTCGACTCCCCTATCGGCCACCCTCCCGGTCTCCCACCAGTGCAAGCGCTCTGGTTGGTCGAGGCTCCAGCGGTGGGTGAAGCACGCGGTGGCTCGCCAGACGGCCACCGCCCAAGTTGCGGCAATCGAGCCCGACGAATCCCTCTACGGCCTGTTCGATCTATCGACTGGCTCCGTAGAGACTGCATCCGAGTGCGATAGCAGTGATCCGGCGGCGGAAATCTTGATGGTCAACGGACCTCGCAGTCCTCCTGGCTTCGCCCATGAGGGCGGGGCAAGCGATGGAGGCGACCCCGTACGGGACCACGAAGAGTACCAGCCCGAACCACTCGACTCTCTGAAGAGGGAAGAGCTTCGCCGCAGGAACATGGATGCCCTGCATACTCCCATCGCGGGAGAAACCCCCGAGGCTCGCGCCTTGGAGGAGGCACGTTTAGCCAATTTGGCTGAACGCGCTCGTCTGGAGAACCTTCAGCGAGCACTCGACGAGCGCGCGCGGCAACGAGTTCCCGACGCCAATCGACGTCAACTCTTCCCGCCGACTCAGGTATATCGAACTCCAATTCAGAATTTAGCAGCTGCAACCCGTATAGCAGAGTCCATCCAGCCCTCTCAGTCGGAAGCTGGCAGAGGCTTGATGCAGATCAGGGATTTGCTCCGGGCAGCAGGAGATCAGAATTCAGCCGTGTCGCAGTCGCGCAACAGAATTCACAGTCGATCCGTCGCTGCGAATACGGTTCAGTCAGCTCATAGTCCCAGATCGCCTCCGCGGCGTGAAGGACGCGAGAATCGGCGAGACCAGTATGGAGACCGACACGATCGGGATGATAGACGTCGAGTGCCCACTTCCTCTCCGAGGGGTGGGTCTTACGCTCCTCGGCAGCAAGATGACGGGCGTCAACTCAGTGTGGGGCGAAGGGCTCCAGTCGACCCCCGGGAACCAGGCTTCGACGCGCGATCCATTATCGTGCAAGGCTTGGTCGACCGAAACAGAGCCCATCAGGGTGGGCCCGACAGAGATGCGCCCACAAGCAGTCGAGTGCATGTTTCTGGTCCAGAATGTTTCAGCAGGGCTATCAGAGCCGCGATGATTCCCCCCAACTTCAGGTTGGCAACAGGAGTAAGCAAGTTCACTGGTGAGTCTAAGCCTGAAACTTGGCTTGAGGACTACCGAGTGGCGGTTCAGATTGGTGGTGGGAATGACGAGGTGGCCATGAAGCATTTGCCCCTCATGTTGGAAGGTTCTGCCAGAGCGTGGTTGAATCAGTTACCTCCTAGCAACATTTACACTTGGGAAGATCTGTCCCGAGTGTTCGTCAGAACATTTGAAGGAACTTGCAAGCGACCAGCTGGATTGACAGAGCTGCAAGTCTGTGCGCAGAAGACGAATGAGACTCTCAGAGAGTATATTCAGAGATGGATCACTTTGCATCATACCGTGGAGAATGTGTCTGATCATCAGGCAGTCTGCGCCTTCAAGGATGGCGTCAAGAACAGAGAATTGAGTTTGAAGTTTGGTCGAACCGGAGACATGACCCTGAGTCGGATGATGGAGATTGCTACCAAGTACGCCAACGGCGAAGAAGAAGAACGACTCTGAAGCGGCAAGTACAAGCCGAGTCAGTCGGAGAAGGGAAACACCAGTCGAAAACAGAAGCGGAAAGCCGAACCAGCAGCTCCTGGAGAGGCTCTGGCCGTGACTCAGGGAAAATTCAAAGGGAAACCTAAAGGATCCTGGAACCCTAAGAAGGTGAAGGATAAAGAAGGGAACGACGTGATGGATATGTCGGACTGAACTTGTTGTATGCAGACACACTGAAAGGAACTGGCATTCCGATGTCCCGACTGAGCACCAGTAACATGAGCTTTCATGGAGTTATACCAGGAAAGAAAGCCGAGTCACTCGGCCAAATAGCTCTGGACGTGGTGTTTGGTGATTCAAAACATTTTCGCAAGGAAAAGTTGATGTTTGAAGTCGTGGATTTTCAGAGCGCGTACCACGCCATTTTGGGGAGACCAGCTTACGCACGGTTCATGGCTCGACCATGTTACGTGTACCTCAAACTGAAGATGCCCGGCCCCAAAGGAGTGATCACTGTCACCGGTGATCGGAAAAAGGCAGAAGAGTGTTTTCAGAAGGGCTCAAAGATTGCCGATTCCCAGGTGACAACGGTCGAGTTTGAAGAATATAAGCAAAACGCAGATCCGAGTGATTTGCTGCGATCCAAGAAGCCCGCCACAGAATCTGCATTTCAGTCATCCGGTGAGACGAAGCCTGTCCACATTCACCCGACCGACCCCAATGCAGCCCCGACCCACATTTCCAGAACACTCGACCCGAAATAGGAAGAAGCGCTCATCTAGTTCCTCCGTGAGAACTGGGACATTTTTGCATGGAAGCCAGCTGACATGCCAGGTGTTCCCAGGGGACTGGCTGAGCATCGCCTTAGAGTCGACTCATCAGCAAAACCAGTTAAAGAGCATCTTCGGCGGTCCGCCGTCCAGAAGAGAAAGGCTATTGGTGAGGAAGTGGCTTGACTGTTGGCGGCAGGATTTATCCGAGAGATATACCACTCCGAGTGGCTCGCTAATGTCGTCATGGTTCCTAAGAAGGACAAATCACTCCGAATGTGCATTGATTTCAAGCACATCAATTGGGCCTGCCCGAAAGATAATTTTCCTCTCCCTCGCATTGATCAAATTGTTGACTCGGCCGCGGGATGCGAGAGATTGTCTTTTCTAGACGCCTATTCCGGGTACCATCAGATCCGTCTGTACGGACCCGATGAGATAAAAACAGCTTTCATCACTCCATTCGGGTGCTTCTGCTATATCACCATGCCATTCGGCCTCAAGAATGCCGGAGCCACATTTATGCGAATGATTCAGAAGTGTTTGCTCACTCAAATCAGTCGGAATGTGGAAGCGTATATGGATGATATCGTTGTCAAGTCACGAAAAGGTTCCGACCTGCTCGCTGACCTCGCCGAAACATTTGCCAACCTCAGAAGGTATGATATCAAGCTCAATCCATCAAAGTGCACATTCGGAGTTCCTGGTGGCAAGTTACTCGGTTTTCTCGTTTCCGAGCGAGGGATCGACGCTAATCCAGAGAAGATCGGCACTGTTCTCCGAATGAAACGCCATGTGCGAGTGCACGATGTCCAAAAGCTTACCGGATGCTTGGCCGCATTAAGTCGATTCATCTCATGACTCGGTGAAAAGGCATTGCCTCTTTACCGACTGATGAAGAAGGCAGACAAGTTCGAGTGGACTCCAGAAGCTGATGCAGCGTTTGCCGAGCTAAAAGCTCTGCTCTCCACCCAGCCGGTGCTTGCTGCTCCAATTAGCAAAGAGCCTATGTTGCTTTATATCGCAGCCACAGGACAAGTCGTCAGTACAGTACTTACGGTCGAGCGGGAAGAAGAAGGAAAAGCCTTCAAAGTTCAGCGCCCAGTGTATTATTTGTCTGAAGTTTTGACTCCATCCAGGCAGAGATACCCTCATTATCAGAAGCTTGTGTATGGGATATACATGACCACGAAGAAGTTTGCTCATTATTTCTCTGATCGTTCCATCACAGTCGTCAGCGACGCTCCACTTTCAGAGATTCTGCACAACAGAGATGCAACCGGTCGAGTGGCGAAATGGGCGATTGAACTTCTTCCCCTTGATATCAAGTTTGAGGCAAAGAAAGCCATTAAGTCCCCGGCAATAGCAGATTTCCTCGCCGAGTGGATTGAACAACAACAGCCGACTGAGGTTCACTCAGAGCATTGGACCATGTTCTTTGATGGCTCTAAGATGCTGAATGGTTCCGGTGCTGGGGTGGTCTTGGTTTCCCCCAGAGGAGATAAGCTCAGATATGTGCTCCAGATTCACTTTGATTCCTCCAACAATGAGGCAGAGTACGAGGCCCTTCTGTATGGGTTGCGCATGGCCATTTCACTCGGCGTCCGTGGCCTTATGGTTTATGGCGACTCCGATTTAGTGGTCAACCAAGTGATGAAGGAGTGGGACGTGAGAAGCCCAGCCATGACTGGATACTGCAATGCAGTGAGGAAGCTGGAAAAGAAGTTTGAGGGGTTAGAGCTCCATCACATACCCCGACTGAAAAATCAAGCAGCTGATGATCTAGCAAAAATAGGTTCCAAGAGAGAAGCCATTCCGAGTGGTGTGTTCTTAGAACATATCCATACTCCATCAGTCAAAGAAGATCCTTTCACCGAAGAAGCTCCACAGCCCAAGAGTGCCACAGATCCGACTGAAGTTGAGGTCCCAGCAGTGGTCGACTTGGTCATGGAGGTCCTAGTGGTCATTCCCGACTGGACAGTTCCATATATCGCGTATATCCTGAGAAAAGAGCTCCCGGAGGATGAGGAAGAGGCTCGACAGATCGTCCGTCGATCCAAAGCCTTTACCGTAATCAAAGGACAGTTGTACAGAGAGAGCGCGACTGGAGTTGGTCAGAAGGGCATAACGCCAGAAGAAGGTCGAATCGGCCTTGATGATATCCACTCGGGGACCTGTGGTCATCATGCGTCCTCTCGGACCATCGTGGCCAAAGCATACCGAGCCGGATTTTACTGGCCAAAGGCGAATGAGATGGCAAAAGAAATAGTGGACAAGTGCGAAGGATGTCAGTTCTACTCAAATATGTCACACAAGCCTGCGTCAGCTCTGAAGACCATTCCACTCGTCTGGCCCTTCGCAGTATGGGGGTTGGATATGGTCGGTCCCTTGAGAACAGGTCGAAGCGGTTTCACGCATGTATTGGTGGCAGTCGACAAGTTCACCAAGTGGATCGAGGCAAAACCCATCAAGAACCTTGACGCCGGTACTGCTGTTAGTTTCATCAAGGAACTGATATTCAGATATGGAGTCCCGCACAGCATCATTACAGATAATGGGTCGAACTTTGATTCAGAGGAATTCAGAGATTTCTGCAACTCTCAAGGCACACGAGTCGACTACGCTTCAGTCGCCCATCCATAGTTGAATGGACAAGCAGAGCGAGCCAATGGCCTGATCCTCAAAGGGCTGAAACCCCGACTGATGCGTGATCTCAAACATGCAGCTGGAGCATGGGTCGACGAACTTCCCTCGGTGCTTTGGGGATTGCGGACCACGCCAAATCGGTCGACCAGAAGAACTCCATTCTTCTTAGTCTACGGAGCTGAAGCAGTCTTGCCGAGTGTTCTTCTCCACAATGCTCCTCGAGTTGAACTCTACAACGAAGCAGAAGCTGAACAAGCGCGGCAGGACGCAGTCGACCTTTTAGAGGAAGAAAGGGAGATGGCTCTGATCCGATCGACCATCTACCAACAAGACTTGCGTCGCTTCCATGCCAGAAACGTGAAGAGTCGAGCCTTCCAGGAAGGAGATTTGGTTCTCCGAGTGGATCAGCAGAAACAACACAAGCTTGCTCCTTCTTGGGAAGGGCCCTTCATCGTCACCAAGGTTCTCCACAACAGGGCGTACCGTCTCTACAATGTCAAGCACAATATCGACGAGCCCCGAGCTTGGAACGCGGAACTACTCCGCCCATTTTACACTTAAGTTTATCACTCGGATGAGTTGTAATAAAAGTACTTCTGTAGTCCATGTTTTGCAAGATAATAGTGTCATAATTTCCCAAACAATTTTTGTCACTTTTATTTGTTCAAGTAAAAATTACCCCCCTAGTGGGTGACTTAGCCGCGAATTCGTTTCGCCTAAGTTTGTAAAAAAAAAATCCTTACCGAGTGGTGAGCCAGCCTCCCACTCGGGGGCTTAGCTGCAAATCCGTTTCGCCTAAGTTTCAATGAAATCCTACCGAGTGATAAGCCGGACTTTCACTCGGAGGCTTAGCTGCAGTCCAAGTACTCGCCTAAGTTCAAATAAAATCCTACCGAGTGAAGAGCAAACCTCTCACTCGGGGGCTTAGCTGCAGCCCAGTGCTCGCCTAAGTTATAAAATCCTACCGAGTGGTGAGCCAGACTACCACTCGGGGGCTTAGCTGCAGTCTAAACACTCGCCTAAGAACAAATACAATGTGCGCTCGCAAGGAAGACGAGGTGCAGGTCGACTGCGACCCTCTCCTCTGAGCTACGCCACAAATACAACGTGCGGTCGTAAGGAGGACGAGGTGCAGGTCGACTGCGACCCTCTCCTCTGAGCTACGCCACAAATACAACGTGCGGTCGTAAGGAGGACGAGGTGCAGGTCGACTGCGACCCTCTCCTCTGAGCTACACCACAAGTACAATGTGCGGTCGTAAGGAGGACGAGGTGCAGGTCGACTGCAACCCTCTCCTCTGAGCTACGCCACAAGTACAACGTGAAAATCCTACCGAGTGAAGAGCAAACCTCTCACTTGGGGGCTTAGCTGCAGCCCAGTGCTCGCGTAAGGTATAAAAATCCTACCGAGTGAAGAGCAAACCTCTCACTCGGGGGCTTAGCTGCAGCCCAGTGCTCGCCTAAGGTATAAAAATCCTACCGAGTGAAGAGCAAACCTCTCACTCGGGGGCTTAGCTGCAGCTCAGCGCTCGCCTAAGATATAAAAATCCTACCGAGTGAAGAGCAAACCTCTCATTCGGGGGCTTAACTGCAGCCCAGTGCTCGCCTAAGGTATAAAAATCCTACCGAGTGAAGAGCAAACCTCTCACTCGAGGGCTTAGCTGCAGCCCAGTGCTCGCCTAAGGTATAAAAATCCTACCGAGTGAAGAGCAAACCTCTCACTCGGAGACTTAGCCGCAGCTCAGTGCTCGCCTAAGTGGATGGAAAAGAATAAGTCGACTGCAGTGGGCGTCTTGCTTTAAACCTGCAAAAGACATTTCGAGCCAAAACCAAGCATATTCAAACATCAAATCCAAGTTCAGATCGATACCTAAAGGAACCAAAAGTGCTCGGGCTCTAAGCCTGTTAAGGTTTATCGGTTACAAAATCACTCGACATACCGAGGCAAATTTAAAGTGTCGAGCTCAAAGAAGTTTTTTACCCCTCCTGTGGAGGGCTGGAAGGTGCAACAAACTCATCAAGGTCAATTCCATCCGCGATCCGAGTGGCAGCAGCGATGAAGGTTTCCATGAAGGACCTGAAGTCATGTTTCTTGGTGTTGGCCACCCGAAGAGCCGCCAGCTTGTCTTCTCGCGCATCCTTGCAGTGGACTCGAGCCAGACACAGAGCAACATCCGCACCGCACCTAGCAGAGGATTTTTTCCACTCCTGCACTCGACCAGGAACCGTGTTGAGTCGAGCCATCAGAGACTCGAGGTCGTTCTGGAGTGTCTCCCTGGGCCAGAGCGTGGTGTCAATGCGGGAAGTGGCGACTTTAAGCCTTGCAAGATAGTCAACGACAGCAGCAACGTGAGACTCGAGTCGGAACACATTCATAGCAACTTCATCGTTCACCGGAGAGTTGACGGGGTCCAGGCTCGGTTCCAGTCGACTAGTTTCCTCTTCAAAGTTTTGACAAAATTCTGCAAATACAATAACTGAATCAAGGCAATGGTCGAATGGAAAGGTCACTGCTAAAAATAACTGTCGAGTGCAAAGGATTACCTTCGAGCATGAGGAACAACTTCTTGGTGAGTCCACTCAGGAAGGCCTCCAGATCCTTCTTCTTCCCAGTCAACTGACCGGCCTTGTCATACAGGGCAGCTTTGTCGGTTTTCAGTCGACTGACCTCCTTGTTGGCAATCGCAAGAGCAGCTTTCAGATTAGTATTTTCTTCTTCAAGCTTGGTGACTGAAGCTAACTTCTCGTCAACAAGCTTGATCTTCTCAGCTAGCTCAAGGTATTTTTTCTTCTGGGCTTCCTTCACCTTGCCTGCAAGTTACAGCAAGGTCAGATTTTGAAACAAATGAAGGAAAAAAGGAGTCGTCGAGGTCTCACCAAACATACCTTTGGTCTCCTCCTTCGCCTTCGTCAGATTCTCCTGAACCAGCTTCAGATCCAGCTCGAGCTGAATGTGCTTGTTCTCCAGCTCGGTATAACGAGCCACAAGGTCACAGGATTTCTGCGAAGAACCAATCGACAAAATGTCAAGGATAATTCACTTCCAAGTGGATAAGAGAAAATCATGCGTTTCTAAGACTACAGCCGAATACAAACATTCGACCGTAGTCTCAGGGACTACACCCAGTGGGTGCACTCAGCGTGCCCCCACTAGTTCTATTAAAGATAGAGTCGACCAGTCGACCCAAAAAAAACACACACACAAGACGTATTCTTCAGACTGTAATCGACTGCAAGCAGTCGACCACAGTCTCGGGGACTACACCCAGTGGGTGCACTCAGCGTGCCCCCACCGGTTTGAGAAATCCATTCGACTCAGTCGAATGACAGAAAGACTTAACTTATAAAGCCTAAGGCCGACTGCCAGCAGTCGACCTTAGCCTTGGGGACTACACCCAGCGGGTGCACTCAGCGTGCCCCCGCTAACACGGAGTTTCTTGACACCCAGTGGGTGATTGCTACGGAAACCGGAAAGAAAAGCTTTTTGATAGCATATCCTAACAGAACAAGCGATTCGACCTACCTGAACATTGCTTTGAAGAGCAGAACTGGCGTCATAGGCTGCCTGGCTTGCCTCCCGGATGACCTTCACCTGCTCCATCATGTTCCCCGCCTGGCGTATCGCTTCCTTTGCAGCACTGGCTTGGTCCTCCGGGACATGGTGCGTCGTGAAGAGGGAAGGCTGCGCAGCACTCGACGAAGCGGGGAGAGCACTCGTCAGTGGAACCGCGAAGGACACGGTGTGTCGAGTGGTGTTCTCCTCCTCCGCGACCAGAGTCTCGGGCGCCGTCACATCCTGGGCCACCCTACCGGCAGACGCTTTCCTGCTCCTCCTGTGCTTCAGTGGTTCCTCATCGTCATCATCATCAGGAAGAGTGATAACGACATTGGATGGAGCTACAGAAAAGAATCAGAATTAGGGACTGTAAGTGCATCTAGTGCCCCTTAGTGATTTTGGTGTATTGAAGACTTATAGGTTAAGTAACTGATGCGTTTGTGAGTGTACACAGGTCTATAAGTCTATGAGGAGTTTGATATTTACAGAGAAAGTCGACCCCTAAAAATGAAGTTCTTCGACTGAAGACTTTGATATTCTGAAGACTTTCTGAAGACTTTGAAAGTGAAGAAATTGGTGTGACCATGAAGACTTGATATTCATTCGAGGAATATGAAGCGTGAAGACTTTTGTTTTCGTAGTTTCATTTTCTCTTTCTTGAGTCATAGGAAACACCGTACTATTAAAGGGGGTCGAGGAAATACTAAGGAAAAATTTCCATGTGATGCTCAACTCAAAATCCTACACCTACCAATCCCTTCGAGTGAAGCCATTGGAAATCTCATACACTTCAGTCAAATTCTTCAGTGACAGAGACGCAGTTCTTCTGGTCACTGATGACTTTGCTCTGACTGAGGAGTTAGGAATTCGCCAGTGCGAATTGCCTACACAGTGAGGAACATGATAGCCCTGAGGACTTTGAAAGTCAAATTTCCGACCGTTGCTGTGCTGCGCGCCGGCGGACCAAAATATCTTATCCACCTAACGGTCATATCATTGAAGGGCATTTATGTCTTATCATGTCGGGCTGCTCCCTAGGCTATAAATAGCCGCCCCCTACAACCACTAGTTGGTTGGCTGCTCCGAGAGAACTTGACACTTGTCATTTGAGAGCAACCCATCCTCCGAGGACTTTGAGCGAAAATCATCAAGTGAGGAAAATCCAAAACCAAACCCCCCACAAAAACCCCAAGTGATTGAGCATCACTGAAGAAATTGATCCTGCGTGGATCCGACGCTTGTTACCTTTGAAGACTGTGCTTCTTCCAGACGGTTAGGCGTCAAGGTCTAGAGCATCCAAGAGGAATTGTGGATCACCGAGTGACCAAGTCTGTGAAGGTTTGGAAGTCACCTGAAGACTTACCACGAGTGATTGGACGAGGCCTGCGTGGTCTTAGTTCAAGGAGAATATGGTGAGGACTGGGTGTCCTGAGTTGCGGCTCAGAGACTGGGTGTCCGAGACTGTGTGTCCTCGAGTTTAAATACTCAGCCGCTCCAACCAGACGTACAACTGAGACAGCAGTTGGAACTGGTCTACCAAATCATTGTCTTCACCAACTGACTGGTTCTATTTCCTCAACTCATTCATTTCCTCATTCTGTGTTGCATGTTGTTCATATCTGTGCTTGAAGACTTTGACTGAAGACTTTCACAAATTCCTCAGTTCAATTTCTTCAGTCTGTTTGTCTGCATCTTGTTATCCTGTGTTTACGCTTCCTGTACTCTGTTCTAGTCTTCATTTCATCATGCTGACTATGTGTGTAATCGGTTATGTTTACCTCTGAGTACTTATTCCGCTGCAAATAGTTCTTCGCTAAGGAATTTCCTCACCGGCAAATTCCTCAGTGAAGAATTTCATAAAAATCGCCTATTCACCCCCCTCTAGTCGATATAACGCACTTTCAATTGGTATCAGAGCAAGGTACTCCCTTGTTCTGTGTGATTTTGGTTTAACCACCTGGAGTTCTAGTTATGTCGACCGCAGGTATGATCAAGGTCTCGGCTGGGTGTCCTACCTTTGATGGAACGGACTATCCCTACTGGAAGAACAAGATGCGGATGCATCTTGAGGCAATTGATAATGATCTCTGGTATGTTGTGGAAAATGGTGTCCCCGCTGTCACTGAAACACTGACCGCTACTGACGTGAAGAGATTCAAACAACTCGACTTTCAAGCGAAGAATATCATCTGTGGCCATCTGAGCAAAGGATAGTATGGAAGAGTGAGTGCTTTGGAAACTGCCAAGCTTATCTGGGATAGGTTGTCCAAAGTAAATGAAGGAGTCTCAACTCAGCGTGACTCTCGAGTTGATGTTCTTCGGAATCTCTTCAACCGCTTCAAAAGACTCGACAACGAAAATGTTCAACAAACCTTCGATCGCCTCACTGACATCTCAAATGAGCTTCAAGCCCTCGGTGCCACTGATATCACTGACCATGAAGTGGTGAAGAAACTGCTAAGATCGCTTGATTCCTCATTTGATACTCTGGGACTGATGATACAAGAGCGTGCTGACTACAAGTCACTTGATCCTGCTGACATCCTCAAAAGGCTTAACACTCACGAGTTCCAGCTTGCTGAAAAGAGAGATCTCTATGGCTCAAACCATGGCAAACCACGTGCCCTGAAGGCTAAGGTTGTGTCTGACTCTGAATGTGAGGATTCTGGAAGTAGCCTTGGTGATCCTGAAGAACTGAGCCAGGATCTAGCTCTCCTGGTGAAGAAATTCCAGAAATTCACAAGACGTGGTCGCTTTGGAAAACCCTCAAGGGGAAGTGATCCTTCATCCAGTGACTACAAGAGAAGACTTTGCCACAAATGCAAGAAGCCTGGTCACTATATTCAAGATTGTCCTCAGTGGGAAAAGGAAATGAAGAAGAAGAAATACAAGGACTACAGTTCTGATGAAATGAAGAAGAAGAAGAAATCATCAAAATCTTCGTCTTCAAAACCATCAAAGTCTTCATCTCACAAGAAGGGCAGCTCCAAGAAAGCTCGGGCATTCATTGGCAAGGAAATGGACTCTGAAGCTGAATCTGAGGAAAATGATGAAGAGGAGGAGTCTGAAGAATCCGAGTCTGGTGTGGCGAGTCTGGCCGTTGCTACTGCTTTCGTCAGCAAGTCCATCTTCAACACTGAAGAAACTGATTCCACCAACAAGCCTGATGAAGATAATGATGGCTACGCTCCCACCTATTGCTTCATGGCAAAAGCAGCTAAGGTACTCAAATACAACTCCTCTGATTCTAGTGAAAATGAATCAGATGAGGATCTTAAGCCTAGCTACTCTAAACTTGCTAAAATTGCTGTGAAACAACAACGGGCCCTTGAAAAGGTTCAAAACATGCTAGATAAAAGTGATGATATGTTGGGTGAAGAAATGGATCGCACTAAAGCCCTGACTGAAAATCTTCAGAGACTTCAGTCTAAGTACTATAACCTTCAAGGTCATCATAACTCCCTCCAGTCTGATCATGAGAAACTTTCTTATGAATTTCTTCAAGAAAAGCAAGACAATGAGAAGCTTTCTCTTGAAGCTATTCAAAGAAAGGCAGATCTTGAAAAGCTAAGAGTATGTTATGAAGATCTTCAGAAGGAGCGCGATTCATTACTAGCTCAACAAATCAGCGCTTCTCAGGAAGAATTTGTTCCTCCATGCTTAAAGTGCATTGAACGTGAATCTGCTAATTCTTCACCTGAATGTTCAAATGCTTCAAATGTTACAAATTCTTCATCTGCCTCTGCTATCACTAATTCCTCATCTGAGGACTTTGCTAGTATCACTGACAATGCAGGGCTGAAGGAATTGTACATGACAGGCATGTACAAAAGCCTCAAAGGGCATCAGACACTTTGTGATGTGCTCAAAAAGCAGATCCTCAACAAAAACCCTAGGAAAGAGGGTATTGCCTTTGAGAGGAAACTCAATGCCGATGGAACATATTGGAAGCCTGAGCAGTACCCCAAAACCTCATGGGTTGCTGCAAAGGGACCTCCAGTTGATCCATCTAACTTATCTGGCTTTACATGTGAATCTCCTCATTCTTCTAATGAGTCATTTGACTCCAACTATAAACTGTTCAAAAATCAGAATGGTGAAGTATTTGCTAGATATGTTGGCACTAACTGCAGGAACGGTTCCCCTATGAAGAAAATCTGGGTTCCCAAAAGTTGTGTTGAAAGTCTTCAGGTGAATGTCCTCATGACACCACCTGTGAAGAACAGGAACCCCAGATCAAATTCTTCATATGGACCAAACTCTTCATATGGATCCAAATCCTCATACGGACCAAATCCTTCACGAGGATCAAATTCCTCAACTGGATCAAAGTCTTCATATGATTATCATCGTGCTAACAAATCTGTCTCGCAGGGCAAAGCTAAGGGCTATGAATATGTGCATTATTCTTCAAACCATTATGTTCATAAGTCCTCGAAGAATTATTCTGCTTATTCATATGCTTACCCTAACCCCTCCAATGCTAAGCGAAATGGTTTGGCATCTTTGCCACCTTTCTCACATGGTGCTCGCAGGATGATGAACTCTTTGCCACCCCTCCAGATGTGGGTGGTGAAGAAAAAGAACTAATCTCTTCTGCAGGGTCAGGTCTCCAGACGTGCTCGAACGTCTGAAGAATTTGCTGGGGACCTGACAAAATGCCTGAAAGGACGCAGGCGAATCATGATGAAATGAACCTTCATTTCACACGTCCTCATGCTGCTATATTTGTTTACTGCTTGATGAAATTCATCTGATGAACTTGATATCATATTCTTCACTGATGAAGCATATGAGATTGTAAGTTACACTAATTCATCTGCAGGATGATCAACCCAAAACCACTGAATGGGTCCTTGATATGGATGTACAAATCACATGACTGGTGACAAGAATCTATTGATGGATGCTCCTTTATCACCGTCACCTCTGAAGCATATCATATTTGCTGACAAAGGCAAAAGTCAGGTATTGGGTCTTGGTAAGGTTGCTATCTCTAAGGATAAGCACATGGACAAAGTCATGCTTGTTGAATCCTTAGGATACTGTTGGGGAACGTTGCAGAAAATTAAAAATTTTCCTACGGCTTCACCAAGATCCATCTATGAGTTCATCTAAGCAACGAGTAACGGGAGAGAGTTTGCATCTACATACCACTTGTAGATCGTGTGCGGAAGCTTGCAAGGTGATGATGGAGTCGTACTCGAACGTGATTCAGATCACCGATGTCCAAGTGCTGAACGGACAGCACCTCCGCGTTCAACACACGTACGGGACGAGCGACGTCTCCTCCGTCTTGATCCAGCAAGGGGGAAGGAGATGTTGAGGAAGACAGCTCCACCGGCAGCACGACGGCGTGGTGATGATGGAGAAGCAGTACTCCGACAGGGCTTCACCGAGCTCTTACGGAGGAGGAGATGTGTTGGGGAGGGGAGGGGCTGCGCCTTGGGAGTTGGTACAGCAGCCCCCCTCCCTCCCCCCCTTTATATAGGCCCCCTGGGGGGGTGGCCGGCCCCTGGAGATCCAATCTCCAGGGGGGGCGGCGGCCAAGGGGGGTGGAGTGCCCCCCAAGCCAGGTGGGGCGCCCCCCCACCCCTAGGGTTTCAACCCTAGGCGCAGGGGGTGGGCCTAGGGGGGCGCACCAGCCCCCTGTGGGCTGGTTCCCTTCCCCCTTTGGCCCATGGGGCCCTCCGGGATAGGTGGCCCCACCCGGTGGACCCCCGGGACCCTTCCGGTGGTCCCGATACTTTACCGGGAGACCCCGAAACTTTCCCGATGGCCGAAATCACCACTTCCTATATATTATTCTTTACCTCCGGACCCTTCCGGAACTCCTCGTGACGTCCGGGATCTCATCCGGGACTCCGAACAACATTCGGTATTCACATACTAGTCTTCCTACTAACCCTAGCGTCACCGAACCTTAAGTGTGTAGACCCTACGGGTTCGGGAGACACGCAGACATGACCGAGACGACTCTCGGGCAATAACCAACAGCGGGATCTGGATACCCATGTTGGCTCCCACATGCTCCTCGATGATTTCATCGGTTGAACCACGATGTCGAGGATTCGATCAAACCCTGTATGCAATTCCCTTTGTCAATCGGTACGTTACTTGCCCGAGACTCGATCGTCGGTA
Organism: Triticum aestivum; assembly: GCF_018294505.1. Lineage (NCBI taxonomy): Eukaryota > Viridiplantae > Streptophyta > Magnoliopsida > Poales > Poaceae > Triticum > Triticum aestivum. Next base: position 808,415,910 of record NC_057798.1, on the reverse strand, counting down.
TCCCAATACCTCGTTCAGTCTCGTTACCGGCAAGTCACTTTACTCGTACCGTAATGCATGATCCCGTGGCCAACACCTTGGTCACTTTGAGCTCATTATGATGATGCATTACCGAGTGGGCCCAGAGATACCTCTCCGTCATACGGAGTGACAAATCCCAGTCTCGATCCGTGTCAACCCAACAGATACTTTCGGAGATACCTGTAATGCACCTTTATAGTCACCCAGTTACGTTGTGACGTTTGATACACCCAAGGCACTCCTACGGTAACCGGGAGTTACACGATCTCATGGTCGAAGGAAGAGATACTTGACATTGGCAAAGCTTCTAGCAAACGAACTATACGATCTTTTATGCTATGCTTATGATTGGGTCTTGTCCATCACATCATTCTCCTAATGATGTGATCCCGTTATCAACGACATCCAATGTCCATAGTCAGGAAACCATGACTATCTATTGATCACAACGAGCTAGTCAACTAGAGGCTCACTAGGGACATATTGTGGTCTAAGTGTTCACACGTGTATTACGATTTCCGGATAACACAGTTATAGCATGAACAAAAGACAATTATCATGAACATTGAAATATAATAATACTTTTATTATTGCCTCTAGGGCATATTTCCAACAGTCTCCCACTTGCACTAGAGTCACTAATCTAGTTACATTGTGATGAATCGAACACCCATAGAGTTCTGGTGTTGATCATGTTTTGTACGCGAGAGAGGTTTAGTCAACGGATCTGCGACATTCAGATCCGTGTGCACTTTGCAAATCTCTATGTCTCCATCTTGAACATTTTCACGGATGGAGTTGAAACGACGCTTGATGTGCCTGGTCTTCTTGTGAAACCTGGGCTCCTTGGCAAGGGCAATAGCTCCAGTGTTGTCACAGAAGAGTTTGATCGGCCCCGACGCATTGGGTATGACTCCTAGGTCGGTGATGAACTCCTTCACCCAAATCGCTTCATGCGCTGCCTCCGAGGCTGCCATGTACTCCGCTTCACACGTAGATCCCGCCACGATGCTCTGCTTGCAGCTGCACCAGCTTACTGCTCCACCATTCAACATATACACGTATCCGGTTTGTGACTTAGAGTCATCCAGATCTGAGTCGAAGCTAGCGTCGACGTAACCCTTTACGACGAGCTCTTCGTCTCCTCCATAAACGAGAAACATGTCCTTTGTCCTTTTTAGGTACTTCAGGATATTCTTGACCGCTGTCCAGTGTTCTTTGCCGGGATTACTTTGGTATCTTGCAACCAAACTTACGGCAAGGTTTACATCGGGTCTGGTACACAGCATGGCATACATAATAGATCCTATGGCTGAAGCATAGGGGATGACACTCATCTCTTCTTTATCTTTTGCCGTGGTCGGTGACTGAGCTGAGCTCAATTTCACACCTTGTAACATAGGCAAGAACCCTTTCTTGGACTGATCCATTTTGAACCTCTTCAAAATCTTATCAAGGTATGTGCTTTGTGAAAGACCTATGAGGTGTCTCGATCTATCCCTATAGATCTTGATGCCTAATATATAAGCAGCTTCTCCAAGGTCCTTCATTGAAAAACACTTATTCAAGTAGGCCTTTATGCTGTCCAGAAGTTTTGTATCATTTCCCATCAAGAGTATGTCATCTACATATAGTAGGAGAAATGCTACAGAGCTCCCACTCACTTTCTTGTAAACGCAGGCTTCTCCATAAGTCTGCATAAACCCAAACGCTTTGATCATCTCATCAAAGCGAATGTTCCAACTCCGAGATGCTTGCACCAGTCCATAAATGGATCGCTGGAGCTTGCATACTTTGTTAGCGTTCTGAGGATCGACAAAACCTTCCGGCTGCATCATATACAGCTCTTCCTTAAGATGTCCATTAAGGAATGCCGTTTTGACGTCCATCTGCCATATCTCATAATCATAGTATGCGGCAATTGCTAACATGATTCGGATGGACTTAAGCTTCGCTACGGGAGAGAATGTCTCGTCGTAGTCAATCCCTTGAACTTGTCGATAACCCTTAGCGACAAGTCGAGCTTTATAGATGGTAACATTACCATCCGCGTCCGTCTTCTTCTTAAAAATCCATTTGTTTTCTATCGCTCGCCGATCATCGGGCAAGTCTGTCAAAGTCCATACTTTGTTTTCATACATGGATTCTATCTCGGATTTCATGGCCTCAAGCCATTTGTTGGAATCCGGGCCCGCCATTGCTTCTTCATAGTTCGAAGGTTCATTGTTGTCTAGCAACATGATTTCCATGACAGGGTTGCCGTACCACTCTGGTGCGGAACGTGTCCTCGTGGACCTTCGAAGTTCAGTAGTAACTTGATCCGAAGTACCTTAATCATCATCATTGTTTTCCTCTTCTGTTGGTGTGGGCATCACAGGAACGGTTTCCTGCGCTGCACCACTTTCCCGTTCGAGAGGTAGTACTTCATCGAGTTCTACTTTCCTCCCACTTACTTCTTTCGAGAGAAACTCTTTCTCCAGAAAGCATCCGTTCTTGGCAACAAAGACCTTGCCTTCAGATCTTAAGTAGAAGGTATACCCGACAGTTTCCTTAGGGTATCCTATGAATACGCATTTTTCCGACTTGGGTTCGAGCTTTTCAGGTTGAAGTTTCTTGACATAAGCATCGCATCCCCAAACTTTTAGAAACGACAGCTTAGGTTTCTTCCCAAACCATAATTCATACGGTGTCGTCTCAACGGATTTAGACGGTGCCCTATTTAAAGTGAATGTAGCTGTCTCTAGAGCGTATCCCCAAAATGATAGCGGTAAATCGGTAAGAGACATCATAGACCGCACCATATCCAATAGAGTGCGATTACGACGTTCGGACACACCGTTTCGCTGAGGTGTTCCAGGCGGCGTGAGTTGTGAAACGATTCCACATTTCTTTAAGTGTGTACCAAATTCGTGACTTAAGTATTCTCCTCCATGATCTGATCGTAGGAACTTTATCTTTCGGTCACGTTGATTCTCCACCTCATTCTGAAATTCCTTGAACTTTTCAAAGGTCTCAGACTTGTGTTTCATTAAGTAGACATACCCATATCTACTCAAGTCATCAGTGAGAGTGAGAACATAACGATATCCTCCGCGAGCCTCAACGCTCATTGGACCGCACACATCGGTATGTATGATTTCCAACAAGTTGGTTGCTCGCTCCATTGTTCCGGAGAACGGAGTCTTGGTCATTTTGCCTAAGAGGCATGGTTCGCATGTGTCAAACGATTCATAATCAAGAGACTCTAAAAGTCCATCAGCATGGAGCTTCTTCATGCGCTTGACACCAATGTGACCAAGGCGGCAGTGCCACAAGTATGTGGGACTATCGTTATCAAATTTACATCTTTTGGCATCCACACTATGAACATGTGTAATATTACGCTCGAGATTCATTAAGAATAAACCATTGACCATCGGAGCATGACCATAAAACATATCTCTCATATAAATCGAACAACCATTATTCTCAGACTTAAATGAGTAGCCATCTCGTATCAAACGAGATCCAGATACAATGTTCATGCTCAAACTTGGCACTAAATAACAATTATTAAGGTTCAAAACTAATCCCGTAGGTAAATGTAGAGGCAGCGTGCCGATGGCGATCACATCGACTCTGGAACCATTCCCGACGCGCATCGTCACCTCGTCCTTCGCCAGTCTCCGTTTATTCCGCAGCTCCTGCTGTGAGTTACAAATATGAGCAACGGCACCGGTATCAAATACCCAGGAGTTACTACGAGTACTGGTAAGGTACACATCAATTACATGTATATCAAATATACCTTTGGTGTTGCCGGCCTTCTTATCCGCTAAGTATTTGGGGCAGTTCCGCTTCCAGTGACCCTTCCCCTTGCAATAAAAGCACTCAGTCTCAGGCTTGGGTCCATTCTTTGACTTCTTCCCGGCAACAGGCTTACCGGGCGCGGCAACATCTTTGCCGTCCTTCTTGAAGTTCTTCTTACCCTTGCCCTTCTTGAACTTAGTGGTCTTATTGACCATCAACACTTGATGTTCTTTCTTGATTTCAGCCTCTGCTGACTTCAGCATCGAGAACACTTCAGGAATGGTCTTTACCATCCCCTGCATGTTGTAGTTCATCACAAAGCTCTTGTAGCTTGGTGGGAGCGACTGGAGGATTCTGTCAATGACTGCCTCATCTGGGAGGTTAATGTTCAGCTGGGTCATACGGTTGTGCAACCCAGACATCTTCAGGATGTGCTCACTGACAGAACTGTTTTCCTCCATCTTACAACTGTAGAACTTGTCAGAGACATCATATCTCTCGACCCGGGCATGAGCTTGGAAAACTAGTTTCAGCTCTTCGAACATCTCATATGCTCCGTGATGCTCAAAACGCTTTTGGAGCCCCGGTTCTAAGCTGTAGAGCATGCCGCACTGAACGAGGGAGTAATCATCAGAACGAGTCTGCCAGACGTTCAAATCGTCTTGCAGCGCTGGGAGAACAGGTGGGTCACCTAACGGTGCTTCTAGGACATACTGTTTCTTGGCAGCTATGAGGATGATCCTCAGGTTCCGGACCCAGTCCGTATAGTTGCTGCCATCATCTTTCAGCTTGGTTTTCTCTAGGAACGCGTTGAAGTTCATGTTGACATTAGCGTTTGGCCATTGATCTACAAGACATATTTGCAAAGGTTTTAGACTAAGTTCATGATAATAAAGTTCTAATCAAAATTATGAACTCCCACTTAGATTAGACATCCCTCTAGTCATCTAAGTGTTACACGATCCGAGTCGACTAGCCCGTGTCCGATCATCACGTGAGACGGACTAGTCATCGTCGGTGAACATCTTCATGTTGATCGTATCTTCCATACGACTCGTGTTCGACCTTTCGGTCTCCGTGTTCCGAGGCCATGTCTGTACATGCTAGGCTCGTCAAGTTAACCCTAAGTGTTTTCGCTGTGTAAATCTGTCTTACACCCGTTGTATGTGAACGTAAGGATCCATCACACCCGATCATCACGTGGTGCTTAGAAACGACGAACTGTAGCAACGGTGCACAGTTAGGGGAGAACACTTCTTGAAATTTTGTAAGGGATCATCTTATTTACTACCGTCGTCCTAAGTAAACAAGATGTATAAACATAATAAACATCACATGCAATTATATAGTTGTGACATGATATGGCCAATATCATCAAGCTCCATTGATCTCCATCTTCGGGGCTCCATGATCATCTTGTCACCGGCTTGACACCATGATCTCCATCATCATGATCTCCATCATCGTGTCTTCATGAAGTTGTCACGCCAACGACTACTTCTACTTCTATGACTAACGCGTTTAGTAATGAAGTAAAGTAATTTACATGGCGTTCTTCAATGACACGCAGGTCATACAAAAAATAAAGACAACTCCTATGGCTCCTGCCGGTTGTCATACTCATCGACATGCAAGTCGTGAATCCTATTACAAGAACATGATCTCATACATCACAATTCATCATTCATCACAACTTCTGGCCATATCACATCACATGATCAATCGCTGCAAAAACAAGTTAGACGTCCTCTAGTTGTTGTTGCATCTTTTACGTGGCTGCGATTGGGTTCTAGCAAGAACGTTTTCTTACCTACGAATCACCACAACATGATTTTGTCAACTTCTATTTACCCTTCATAAGGGCCCTGTTCATCGAATCCGCTCCAACTAAAGTGGGAGAGACAGACACCCGCCAGCCACCTTATGCAACTAGTGCATGTCAGTCGGTGGAACCGGTCTCACGTAAGCGTACGTGTAAGGTTGGTCCGGGCCGCTTCATCCCACAATACCGTTGAGCAAGAAAAGACTAGTAGGGGCAAGTAAGATGACAAGATCAACGCCCACAACAAATTGTGTTCTACTCGTGCAATAGAGAACTACGCATAGACCTAGCTCATGATGCCACTGTTGGGGAACGTTGCAGAAAATTAAAATTTTTCCTACGGCTTCACCAAGATCCATCTATGAGTTCATCTAAGCAACGAGTAACGGGAGAGAGTTTGCATCTACATACCACTTGTAGATCGCGTGCGGAAGCTTGCAAGGTGATGATGGAGTCGTACTCGAACGTGATTCAGATCACCGATGTCCAAGTGCTGAACGGACAGCACCTCCGCGTTCAACACACGTACGGGACGAGCGACGTCTCCTCCTTCTTGATCCAGCAAGGGGGAAGGAGATGTTGAGGAAGACAGCTCCACCGGTAGCACGACGGCGTGGTGATGATGGAGAAGCAGTACTCCGACAGGGCTTCGCCGAGCTCTTACGGAGGAGGAGATGTGTTGGGGAGGGGAGGGGCTGCGCCTTGGGAGTTGGTACAGCAGCCCCCCTCCCTCCCCCCCCTTATATAGGCCCCCTGGGGGGGTGGCCGGCCCCTGGAGATCCAATCTCCAGGGGGGGCAGCGGCCAAGGGGGGTGGAGTGCCCCCCAAGCCAGGTGGGGCGCCCCCCCCCCACCCCTAGGGTTTCAACCCTAGGCGCAGGGGGTGGGCCTAGGGGGGCGCACCAGCCCCCTGTGGGCTGGTTCCCTTCCCCCTTTGGCCCATGGGGCCCTCCGGGATAGGTGGCCCCACCCGGTGGACCCCCGGGACCCTTCCGGTGGTCCCGGTACTTTACCGGGAGACCCCGAAACTTTCCCGATGGCCGAATCACCACTTCCTATATATTATTCTTTACCTCCGGACCCTTCCGGAACTCCTCGTGACGTCCGGGATCTCATCCGGGACTCCGAACAACATTCGGTATTCACATACTAGTCTTCCTACTAACCCTAGCGTCACCGAACCTTAAGTGTGTAGACCCTACGGGTTCGGGAGACACGCAGACATGACCGAGACGACTCTCGGGCAATAACCAACAGCGGGATCTGGATACCCATGTTGGCTCCCACATGCTCCTCGATGATTTCATCGGTTGAACCACGATGTCGAGGATTCGATCAAACCCTGTATGCAATTCCCTTTGTCAATCGGTACGTTACTTGCCCGAGACTCGATCGTCGGTATCCCAATACCTCGTTCAGTCTCGTTACCGGCAAGTCACTTTACTCGTACCGTAATGCATGATCCCGTGGCCAACACCTTGGTCACTTTGAGCTCATTATGATGATGCATTACCGAGTGGGCCCAGAGATACCTCTCCGTCATACGGAGTGACAAATCCCAGTCTCGATCCGTGTCAACCCAACAGATACTTTCGGAGATACCTGTAATGCACCTTTATAGTCACCCAGTTACGTTGTGACGTTTGATACACCCAAGGCACTCCTACGGTAACCGGGAGTTACACGATCTCATGGTCGAAGGAAGAGATACTTGACATTGGCAAAGCTTCTAGCAAACGAACTATACGATCTTTTATGCTATGCTTATGATTGGGTCTTGTCCATCACATCATTCTCCTAATGATGTGATCCCGTTATCAACGACATCCAATGTCCATAGTCAGGAAACCATGACCATCTATTGATCACAACGGGCTAGTCAACTAGAGGCTCACTAGGGACATATTGGGGTCTAAGTGTTCACACGTGTATTACGATTTCCGAATAACACAGTTATAGCATGAACAAAAGACAATTATCATGAACATTGAAATATAATAATACTTTTATTATTGCCTCTAGGGCATATTTCCAACAGATACAATCTCATGTCAGTCTCAATGCTTTGTGATCTGGATATGGTTGTTGTCTTTGGCAAATATCGCTGTGTTGTGATTATGGAAGCTGACAATTCCAAAGTCTTCGAAGGCTTTAGGAGAGGAGATCTGTATATTGTTGATTTCTCTACAGGACCACAACCAGCCATGTGTCTACTTGCAAAAGCCTCAGAAGGCTGGCTATGGCATCGACGACTTGGTCATGCAGGCATGAGGAATTTGAACACGCTTGCGAAGAAGAAGCATGTCATTGGCATTGAGAATGTCAAATTCCTCAAGGATCACTTATGCGGAGCATGTGAAGCCGGAAAAATGACCAAGGCCAAGCATCCAGCGAAGACTATCATGACCACTACTCGTCCATTCGAATTGCTTCACATGGACCTCTTCGGACCTAATCATTATTCAGCAGTCACTAATGATGCATCTCTATATGGTTTTGTCATTGTTGATGATTATTCTCGATATACATGGGTACACATTGTTACTTACAAACATGAAGTGCAGGAAGTCTTCAAACGATTTTCCTCGAGGGCTTCAACCAACTTTGGTGTGAAGATCAAGCATATCAGAAGTGACAATGGAACTGAGTTCAAGAATTCTGGTCTTGATGCCTATCTTGATGAACTTGGTATTACTCATGAATTATCTGCTCCTTATACTCCTCAGCAGAATGGCGTCGTGGAGCGCAAGAACAGAACTCTTGTTGAGATGGATCGCACTATGCTTGATGAATACAAAACGCCTCAGCGTTTTTGGATTGATGCAATTGATACTGCCTGCCACATCATCAACAGAGTATATCTTCACAAATTCTTCAAGAAGACTGCATATGAACTCCTCACTGACAAGAAACCCAATGTGAGTTATTTCAAAGTCTTCGGTGCTAAATGTTGGATTAGAGATCCTCACCACAACTCTAAATTTGCACCGAAAGCACATGAAGGTTTTATGCTTGGTTACGGAAAGGACTCGCACACCTACAGAGTCTTCAACATTGTTCTTCACAAGATTGTTGACACTGTAGATGTGCGGTTCGATGAAACTAATGGCTCGCAAAGAGAGCACCTACCTTCTGTGTTAGATGAACCAGCACCTGAGGATGCTATCAAGCACAAGGCAACTGAGGATGTCATTCCTACTGAAGAATCTGGTGAAGAATTCATTCCTGATCATGAAGAAGCTGATGCACCTGAAGAACATGATGAGGAAATTGGTGCTGAAGAAAATGCTGATCAAAATCCTCAGCGACAACCAACTCATCCACGCGTTGCAAAAGAAGTGCAAGTGGAGAAGATCATCGATGACATCAGCGCACCAGGTCCTCTCACCCGCTCAAAAGCCTCACACTTATCTAACTTTTGTGGGCACTATGCTTTTGTCTCTATCTCAGAGCCCACTAAGGTAGATGAAGCATTTCTGGAGCCGGAGTGGATTCAGGCTATGCAAGAAGAATTACATCAGTTCGAGCTAAACAATGTCTGGGAATTGGTCAATCGCCCAGATCCTCGCAAGCATAATATCATTGGCACAAAGTGGATCTACCGCAACAAGCAAGATGAAAATGGCCTCGTTGTGAGGAATAAGGCACGACTAGTAGCTCAAGGCTACACACAGGTTGAAGGAATTGATTTCGATGAAACTTTTGCACCTGTTGCTAGACTTGAAGCTATTCGCATTTTACTTGCCTATGCTAACCATCATGATATCATCTTATATCAAATGGATGTGAAAAGTGCATTCCTCAATGGTAAGCTTGAGGAAGAAGTATATGTTGCTCAACCCCCAGGTTTTGAAGATCCCAAGAATCCTAACAAAGTCTTCAGACTAAATAAGGCTCTCTATGGCCTTAAGCAAGCCCCTCGGGCGTGGTATGACACTCTGAAGGAATTCTTCGTGAAGAATGGCTTCACACCTGGTTCACTTGACCCTACTCTATTTACTAAATCATATGATGGTGAACTGTTTGTGTGCCAAATATATGTTGATGATATTATCATTGGCTGTACTAACCAACGATATAGTGATGAATTTGCCTATATGATGAGTGAAGAATATCAAATGTCTATGATGGGAGAGTTGAAATTCTTCTTAGGTCTTCAAATTCGTCAGCAACGCAATGGCATATTCATACCTCAGGAGAAATACCTCAAAGATGTACTGAGGAAATTCGGCATGCAAGATTGCAAAGGCGTCAAAATTCCTATGCCCACAAATGGTCATCTATGCACTGATGAAAATGGTACTGACTTCGATCACAAGGTATACCGCTCCATGATTGGTTCTTTATTGTACCTATGTGCATCTAGGCCAGATATAATGCTTAGTGTTTGCATGTGTGCCCGATTTCAAGCTGCACCGAAGGAATCACACTATAAGGCTGTGAAGCATATTCTTCGATATCTAGCTCACACACCAACACTAGGATTATGGTACCCCAAGGGCTCTGCTTTTGATCTCATTGGATATTCTGACTCTGACTATGCTGGTGATCGTGTGGACCGCAAGTCAACATCTGGCACTTGTCATTTCCTCGGATGATCTTTGGTCTGTTGGTCCTCGAAGAAACAGAATTGTGTATCACTGTCTACTGCTCAAGCTGAATACATTGCTGCTGGCTCATGCTGTGCTCAACTGCTTTGGATGAAGCAAACCCTCAAGGACTATGGCGTCAACGTGAAGAATGTGCCTCTCCTCTGCGACAATGAGAGTGCCATCAAGATTGCACACAACCCAGTTCAGCACTCGAACACTAAGCACATCCAGATTCGTCATCATTTTCTTCGTGATCATGTGTTGAAGGGTGACATCTCCATCGAGCATGTGAAGACTGAAGAACAGCTAGCTGATATCTTCACCAAGCCCTTGGATGAGAAGAGATTTAGCAAGTTGCGGTGTGAGCTAAATATCTTAGAATCTTCGAATGTTCTTTGAAAAGGACACACATCCTAACCCTTATGCATAATTGATGACTTAGATGTTCAACACATGAAGAAACGTTGTTCCTCAATCAATGAAGAATAACACTCTAAGTGTGAAGAAATCAATGAAGAATTTGATTCTCAGAACCCTACGACAATTGTACGCGGTGTCTGAAATCATCATTCTTATACGGTGGGCTACGCCACCACAAAAGTTGAAAAACTTCAATCTGAGTTTTTTTTATTATTTTTTTTAATTCCTTAGTTTTTCAAATTCTTCAACTTTGCAAAATCTTCAGCATTTCCGTCGTCTTTCTTCATTGGCTATATATATATATATAAGTTTATGTCATCTACATCATTCACTTATTGCTAATTCTTCAAGTTGCGATTTCTGCTAAGTGAATGTGATCGGACCCTTCCCCTCTGTGCTATACTCGACCCAATCTATTCACAAATTCTTCATGTGCGTTCTGATTGAAACTCGTTCAAAGTCTTCACTGGTCCTTGACAGCTGAAGAAATTGCGAACGAAACTTTTAAACAAATCTTATCCAAGTTTCGGTTTTACCACTCAAACCGTTCCGCATCCCACGATGTATTAGTTTAATCACCCATGATCTTAGACGATCTTATCTGCACAGTACGTGGGTGACACACGTCGCGTGAAGGAGAAAGGGCAGGGGCATGTTCGTCCAAAATCTTCGGGCGAACAGTTTTTTTCACCGTGGCTATAAATACCCCCTTTACCCTCCTCACTTCATTTACTCCGCTCGATCGCTGTCTCTCGCTCGAGCTCTCCACTCAAACCCTAGCGCCGCCGCTACTCCATCGCCGCCGGTGAGGAAAAGCTTCACTGCCTCGACCTCATCGCCGTCGTACTCGCGCCGGTCGCGGAAATCTTCACTCCGCCGCCGCCGTAGCTGTCTTCCTCTGCCAAGTTAGGGCGTGGGAGATCTAACGTGACGAACTTCTCTACAGTTCATCTCTGTTCGTCGTGTTCCTCAGTTCGGGTAATTAAAAATCACTTTTATTACTCGCGTTGATTCTCAAATCTTTCTGAAAATCTTCAAAGGTGTTTTTACTCTTCAAAATCTTCACATATGAACACCTCACACACTATATGTTCTTGATTTATCTCCCTAAGCATTCATTTCTTCAAGATTCCTCAATTGTGCGGATTTTCGATCTGTACAACTCTGGAACCTAAGACAAAACGCTTAGTGAAATTCCTCAAGGCTCAACTGGTCAAATTCCTCAAAACTTGCTTCTTTTGAAAAATCTTCTGAGAACGCATATGACCTCTCCAAATTCCTCGCACCTACACTCTGTTCACAGGTACTCATGTCCGCTGCTGAATCACTAGGTTCTCATCAACTTAACTCATTTGTAGCGTTCCTTGAAGAAAAACTGCATACTTCTTCAGAGTGCTCTATTGTTCAAATTCCTCACCTGAAGAAAATGGCAGAAGGCAAGAGACCACAGAAGGGAGGAAAGAAACCGGAAATCATGACTGCTTTTGAAATTTCTGAGGAAATATACAAAGACTACTGCACACCTGATGAATCCAAATTTGGCAAGGAGACCAAGAACCAGCGCAAAGTACGCATACAGAGAATAGAAAGAAGAAGGGCACGAGAATGGCGAGAATACCGCTATGTCACTCCTAAGTACATGAGGAAATTCGCTTTGAATCCTCCATGCCCAAGAGCTCCTCTGGCACCTGGCCAAGTCGCTGATCCCACCAGCGTCAAACGTGGTGAAGACTTTCCTGAAGAATGGTCCAGGCGCCAAGCCAAATTGGCAAGACAGGCCAAGGAGGCAGTGAGGAAATTCAATGAGGATACTGCTGCTGCTGCTGCTGAGCCCTCGGTCAAACCGAGGAAATCAATGCCAAAGAAGCCTACACGCAAGCCAAGTGCTTCACCGTCAGCGCCCTCACGACCCAGTTCCTTAGCCGCGCCCTCACGGCAAATTCCTCAGACTGCTGCTGCTCATGCAAAATCATCAGCAGCTCCCTCCAAGTCCTCAACACCTGTGCATCTTGCAACTTGTCAAAGGACTCAAGGATTTTCCATTGCTTCTGGTGTTTCAGCAAGTTCCTCAGCTGCACCAATGTCCTCAACAGGTCCCACTCTGCTGAAGACAAAAGCAACTGCTGGACGCGGTCCTCGGCCAAGTCCAAAGAAGAAACAGGTTGCATTCAACGTTCCCTCTGATGATGAAGCCTCTGATGAAGAACTTGAAGAAATCATCAGAGACAGACTGACCAAGGCCGCTAGAGCCAAAGGAACAAGTGTACCTCTGCTTTTGGATCCGAAGAAGATCCTAGACTTCATTGACCTGTGGCATCAGGATCCACACACTCCTCTTCCGGATCTGCCACTGACCCCTGGTCAAAGTCACATGCTGAACCATTTCATCTCTGAAGAAAAATGGAAATTTGAAAAGGCTCGTGAATTGAAGAGAGCAAAAGCAAGAAAAGAGAAGCTTCTGAGGAAAAACATCATCAACTTGTCTCCTGAAGAACTTCTTAAAGCTCAATCAGAAATCCAAGCACTCAGCAAGGATTTTGATGCTTACAATTCTGACTGGCAAGGAGCCAAGGTGAGATTCGTCACTCTGACGAAGAAAATGTCAACTGTTGCAGCTCCATCGCAACAAGAAAATCCTCAGGCTGAAGAATCTGCTCAGCCTGCTGAAGAACATGCCAGCACTGCTGATGACTTTTAGTGTGCTGATGAAAACACAAGTTCCAGGGCTGATGACTCCATTCCAGCTGCTGAAGAAATTCCCAGGGCATCCACTAGTGGTGCGCCTGAAGAATCTGAAGGAAACAGGGCAACTGCACCAGTTGTGCCTGAAGAAACTGTACAATAATCCTCAGCTCCTCCTGCGCCAACACCATCTCCAATTCTTCCTTCTGCCTATGAAGTGAAGAAGACAAAGGCTGCAGAACGAGCTGCAGTGAAGAAAAGGAAGGCATCAGCTGCGTCAAATTCTTCGGCTGCGAAGAAATTGAAGCCAATGACCAGCTCTATTGAAAATCCTATTGATGCCATTCCCATTTCCTCCATGTCATCCAAGGAAATTGTTCCCTTTGGAGAAGAATACACGATCCCTAGCGGATCAGATGAAGAAAATCAATCTGTTGCCACTTCAGAACAGCTTGATGAAGAAATTGAAGTGGAAGCTTTCCCTTCAACTCCTGTTGCTTCCTCACCCGTGCCTTAGTTCACAGCTGAAGAGGCAGGTGTTGAGGAAATTGAAAAAGAAGATGAAGATGTGGATATTGGGAGCACTACACCTGTAATGAACGATGACTTTTGGGAAAGTCAGCACCCCAATACTCCTCTCTTCACTCCGCTTCAACAAGTTCCTCAGTCACCAACAACTACTGTTCAAATGGGCTCTGCAGAAACTCATCCCACATCATCTGTCAACGAAGAGATTCCAGCCACTAGCGCTGAAGAACCCACTGCTGATCCTCAAACTACACAAGGAGAGGAACCAGAAATTCCTCAGCCTGATGAACCTGAGCTCGTGATTCCAGAGGTTGTGCTGCAAATCACTGATATTCCTCTGCCCAAGCCAAAGAATCCTTTCTCAAGCAAGCAGAAATTCAAGGCTGAAGATTTCTTTTCTGAGCATGTGTTCTTCACTGCCTACAATCCTTATGACTCTGCTCGAATGAGGAAAAGACGCTTCTGGACTCCAACTCAAGCAAACTTCTATTCCTCAGTGCTATTTAACAAAGACAAGATCTTCGACCATGAGCATATTCCTCATGTGGATATGGAATCACTACCATGCTTCGAGCCAGTACTCCGTGTTCTTCACGATGCAGGGCTGCTGAATTTCTGCACTGATATATGTGACTGGAATGAAGAACTCATTCTTCAGTTCTATGCCACCCTGCACATCACCGGAGATGCTGAAGACATCAACTCATGGGTTCTGGATTGGATGACTGAGAATACTCACTACAAGGCACCAGCAACTGAATTGCTTCGTGTCCTTCCTCTTGATCCTCCCCATGAATCTGCTCGTTGCCTCTACAATGACCGTGAACTGTCTGATCACTTCATGCAAGTACTTATGAAGCCATTGAAGCCAGGCCAAGCCCCTCGAACCAAATTCCTCGTCAAGGATTTGCTGTATGTGCCTCGGACTGTGTATAGAATCTTGACGAAGACAATGAGTCCAATCAAAGGCCACGACTCAAATGACGAAGATGTCATTGGCATCATGAAGAACATGCTTTTCAATATCATTCATGGCGTTCCTGTCAACTTCCATGATTTCTTCATGAGGACTCTGGCCAATATTGCAATGTCACCTTTTGAGCTGAAGCCATATGCACCTTGGATCATGAGATTCATAAGGGCAAGATCTTCACTGAACTACAAGGCTGACACTCTGAATCATGGCAGTTTCCTGCCGCCCATTGAAGTCCTCAAGCGACCAATTTCATCATCTGATGACAAGGGCAAGGCAGCTGCTGTAATTGATGAAGGCACTCGTCCATTGGATGGTCAGTTTCGCAAAGCTGCATCTTACTCCACCAATGACGACTCTGCTACGCATGATACTGCCGCAAATACCTCAACCAAGCAACAACCTCAAGCCACAGCACCCAGGGTGATGACTGATCGTGAGTTACTCCTCAGTCTTCATCAGAAGGTTGATCGCAATCAGAAATGGGTCAAGCGCCAATTTGCTGCAATTCTTCATAATATGACCTCAACGCATAATGCTGTGAAGAAAAACCAGTACTACCTTCATGAAACCCTCAACCGCACCTGGGCTGTTCTGAATCATGTCTATTCCGCGGAAGAATTGAAGACTATGGGTCTTCAGGAATCTTATGACTGGTCTGCACCACCTCCGAAGAAATTCAAGAGAGTCAAAGTTCCTGATTTGGTGGCCAGTTCTTATTCTTCATCGCGTGAAACTGATGAATATGAAGATTTAGACGACACTGCGGTAGGCCCTACTTCAACAACCAACCCCGACAATGCTGGCGCTCCTCCATCGACTTGAATATCTTCAGGGGTGTTAGTCCTTAGTTTCGATCCTTTTGGTCATTTGATGACAAAGGGGGAGAAATCTGAGTTAGTCTTCAAGCGGGTTTATACTATGGGCGTTTTTATTAAGTTACAACTCTCGTTCTTCCGAAACTTTTATTGGATCGAGTTGTAATCTTAAATCCGATGGTGCCCTGATACTTTTGATCGTGCATTGTGCTGACTTTGCACTGTGCTCTGATACTTTTTTTGAGAGATGTGCTCTGATACTCTTGATCGTGCTTCTGATGCTCTGATTTTGATATGTGTTATGCTCTGATGCTTTTGAAGCACTAAGCTCTGAATGTGATATTTGAGCTCTGAAACTGTTGATGTGATACTCCGCATGCTCATTCCTAGTCAATACTATTGCATGCATGCTGAATCTCATCAGGCACCATATTTCATCATGCATTTCAATTCTTCATAGTATATATATCAAATGCGTGTATGAATTACAAGATATAGGGGGAGTTCTCCATCATTTAATTCTTCAAATGTGCACTGCCTCAAAAGCAAATTCCTCATTATGCACATATTTAGGGGGAGTTCTTCTATATCTTGCAATCAAATTCCTCAATATCAGTATTTACACTTCATATGTTTATCCCCGTTGAAAACTTAACCTATGTTGTCATCAATCACCAAAAAGGGGGAGATTGTAAGTGCATCTAGTGCCCCTTAGTGATTTTGGTGTATTGAAGACTTATAGGTTAAGTAACTGATGCGTTTGTGAGTGTACACAGGTCTATAAGTCTATGAGGGGTTTGATATTTACAGAGAAAGTCGACCCCTAAAAATGAAGTTCTTCGACTGAAGACTTTGATATTCTGAAGACTTTCTGAAGACTTTGAAAGTGAAGAAATTGGTGTGACCATGAAGACTTGATATTCATTCGAGGAATATGAAGCGTGAAGACTTTTGTTTTCGTAGTTTCATTTTCTCTTTCTTGAGTCATAGGAAACACCGTACTGTTAAAGGGGGTCGAGGAAATACTAAGGAAAAATTTCCGTGTGATGCTCAACTCAAAATCCTACACCTACCAATCCCTTCGAGTGAAGCCATTGGAAATCTCATACAGTTCAGTCAAATTCTTCAGTGACAGAGACGCAGTTCTTCTGGTCACTGATGACTTTGCTCTGACTGAGGAGTTAGGAATTCGCCAGTGCGAATTGCCTACACAGTGAGGAACATGATAGCCCTGAGGACTTTGAAAGTCAAATTTCCGACCGTTGCTGTGCTGCGCGCCGGCGGACCAAAATATCTTATCCACCTAACGGTCATATCATTGAAGGGCATTTATGTCTTATCATGTCGGGCTGCTCCCTAGGCTATAAATAGCCGCCCCCTACAACCACTAGTTGGTTGGCTGCTCCGAGAGAACTTGACACTTGTCATTTGAGAGCAACCCATCCTCCGAGGACTTTGAGCGAAAATCATCAAGTGAGGAAAATCCAAAACCAAAGCCCCACAAAAACCCCAAGTGATTGAGCATCACTGAAGAAATTGATCCTGCGTGGATCCGACGCTTGTTACCTTTGAAGACTGTGCTTCTTCCAGACGGTTAGGCGTCAAGGTCTAGAGCATCCAAGAGGAATTGTGGATCGCCGAGTGACCAAGTCTGTGAAGGTTTGGAAGTCACCTGAAGACTTACCACGAGTGATTGGACGAGGCCTGCGTGGTCTTAGTTCAAGGAGAATACGGTGAGGACTGGGTGTCCTGAGTTGCGGCTCAGAGACTGGGTGTCCGGGACTGTGTGTCCTCGAGTTTAAATACTCAGCCGCTCCAACCAGACGTACAACTGAGACAGCAGTTGGAACTGGTCTACCAAATCATTGTCTTCACCAACTGACTGGTTCTATTTCCTCAACTCATTCATTTCCTCATTCTGTGTTGCATGTTGTTCATATCTGTGCTTGAAGACTTTGACTGAAGACTTTCACAAATTCCTCAGTTCAATTTCTTCAGTCTGTTTGTCTTCATCTTGTTATCCTGTGTTTACGCTTCCTGTACTCTGTTCTAGTCTTCATTTCATCATGCTGACTATGTGTGTAATCGGTTATGTTTACCTCTGAGTACTTATTCCGCTGCAAATAGTTCTTCGCTAAGGAATTTCCTCACCGGCAAATTCCTCAGTGAAGAATTTCATAAAAATCGCCTATTCACCCCCCCTCTAGTCGATATAACGCACTTTCAGGGACGAAGAGTCAATCGACTAAAAACGGAATTAAGAGAGTGGTACCAGGTTTTGAGGTTGCGGCATCCTCCATCTCATGGTCGTCAGCCCTGGCTGAGGTCTCGGAAGTAGCAGCTCTACAATTCCAAAAAATCAGTCGACTAACTCCAGTGTCAATCAAAGATAAAACTCGCACAAGACAAGTATACTCAATCAGCATGTTTACCCTGATATGGTGGGGATGGACACCTTCATCTTCGGCAGGACCTTGGTTGGCTTCGACGGTGCCACCCTGGACTGCTTCGGAGCCTTTTCAGTCGGCACCGGAGAGGTGGTCCGAGGGCGCTTGGTCGACTGCGCGACAGTCGCGACCCCCTTGCCACGTTCAGTCGTAGGGTCATGGGCAAGCTTCGACCGCCTTTCTGAGCGCGGTGGTGCGACCTCATCCTCCTCCTCTTCTTCCTCCTCCTCCTCGTCATCATCATCATCATCATCCTCAGCAGCATCCGAGTCCCACTCCTCCTGGCTTTCGCCCCCACTCGCCTCTCCTTCTTCAGGCGGAGTTTGCGCTCCATTGGGCATTGAGTACAGGTCGGTGAGGACCTGTCGGACATCAAGACAAAGATCAATCGACCAATTTGCGGAGAAAACAGAAATAAATGTAGCAAGAATACAATTGGGGGTAAAATGAGCATACCTTGTCTGGAGTGCTGGAGTCGTCGAGTGGAGGAATTCTCCTAGCTCCACGAGGGTTATCTTTGTTCCCAGTGACCGCAGCCAACCACCTTTCCAGCGTGGCATCGTCGACTGCTTCTGGATTGATCCGAGTCTCATCTTCGGTCCCGCAGTACAGCCACATGCAATGGCCTCTGTACTGGAGAGGCTGGATACGGCGTCTAAGGAAAACCTCCAGGAGATCCATGCCCGTCACTCCTTCCCGAACCAACCGAACTACGCGCTCCATTAGCATCTTCACATCAGCTTTCTCCTCCGGGAGCACCTTCAGGGAAGAAGGTTTGTTGGCGTAGTCCATGGTAAACGGAGGGAGACCACTCGACTGCCCCGGCGTCGACTCGTTCTTGCAGTAAAACCAAGTCGACTGCCAGCCCCTGACCGACTCAGGGAGGGTCATCGCTGGGAAGGTGCTCTTGTTCCTCATCTGGATTCCCAGACCTCCACACATCTGAATAATCTTGGTTTTATCATCATCTGGACTCGCCTTCTTCACAGTCTGAGAGCGGCACGTGAATATATGCTTGAACAGACCCCAGTGCGGTCGGCAACCCAGAAAGTTTTCACACATGGATACAAAGGCAGCAAGATAGGCGATATAATTCGGGTTGAAGTGGTGGAGTTTCACTCCGAAGAAATTCAGGAAACCACGGAAGAAAACACTCGGTGGCAAAGAAAACCCTCGGTCGACGTGGGTAGCCAGAAGAACACACTCACCCTCTTCCGGCTGGGGATGCCACTCGTTCCCCGGGAGCCTTGCTGCTCCGTGGGGGATCAGACCGTCGTTGGCCATGTCGGTGAGGTCATTCTCCGTAATGGTCGAACGGATCCAATCTCCTTGGACCCAGCCGTTTGGCAGGCGAGATCTAGACGAAGACCCGCCGCGACTGGTGGTTCTCCCCTTCGCCTTCCCCGTCGCCGACGCCTTCTTTGCGCGTTCCAGCGCCGCCGCCTTCTCCTTCACCATGGCTGCCGGCGAGGCGCGCAAGGAGCGGTTGTGCGGAGGCGAGAGCGGGCGCAGTGGGCAGAGGCAGGGAGAGCAGAGAGAGAATGCAGAGGTACTGTTCAAGGACCCTCGCCGGGCGCCTTTATAAGTTCACTTCCGAGTGGATGGCAGGTGGGCCCGAGCGATCCAATCACATCCCAAAACAGTCGCGCGGGCGCGATACGTGGCGAAAAAGGTGGCGCAAGAATCGAGGCGTCTATGCCCTATCCCATCCGAACGCCGTGGTCCGCCCCGCTTCACGCGCTTCCCCAAATTTCATATCCCACAAAATCCGCGAACGGCAGATCGATCTGTCAGGCGCGAGATCTCCCGCGATCCGTCGCTCGGGAATTGTTAAGTCCAAAAAGTCACTCGACGAAAGAAAAGAATGGATCGAGTCGACTGAAGAAAGTTGCTGGTTATCAACAAAGAGATTACTGATCCAAGACAATGCATACCCAGCACGCAAAGGCATGTCGGAAATAACATCAACTCCTTCCTCACTCAAGCCTCAATCCATTCGGGGGCTAATGATGGAGTCATGTACCTAGGGTAGGGTCATAGACCTGATCTAAGTACCCTACCCAAGGACACCATTATTATAAGAGACTACCTTCCAGTCGACCAAGGAGGACACCACTCGACAGACTCGAAGGACTCGACCACGAAGACGCACTCGACTACCAGAAGGTCAAGAAGCACTCTGTACTGCAACGGTCTGTAATTAAGTAGACTTTATGATAGTTAAGACACTTTATGTGGGACGTTACCAGTAACGCCCCAGACTTAATGTACTTTAAACCCCGCATTACTGAGGGCCGGAGGGGTCTGACAGGCACTATATAAGCCACCCCCACCTCAGTGTAAAGGGTTGGCACCCCTGTAATCCATACTCATATAATCCACTCGACCGCCTCCGGGCTCCGAGACGTAGGGCTTTTACTTCCTCCGAGAAGGGCCTGAACTCGTACATCTCTTGTGTTTACAACCTCTCCATAGCTAGGACCTTGCCTCTCCATACCTACCCCCCACTCTACTGTCAGACTTAGAACCACGACAGTGACCCTGGGTTATCAAACCCACAAGAGGAAGATTTCCTTGAAGCGATAGTCTCTAGCAAACTTATATTAAAGTATCAATTCCAACTCAAGCAAGCTAATAGTGTTTCAAACACTTATAATAAAATGATGTATGAGTATGAGATCTTAATGCTTGCAGCCATGTATTTGTGTTGGGACCAAATATGATATTAATTTATGAGCCGAAAGTCACCCATCGAGATGTGCTTATTACGAATCGAAGTGGGGAATGTGTCCAAATAACATCTTGACCGGCACGAATCCTGCATGAAGAATCAGTTGTCCTACCACAGGCCGTATCCATCGCGTGGGGTTGTTGGGGAACGTAGTAATTTCAAAAAATTTCCTACGCACACGCAAGATCATGGTGATGTATAGCAACGAGAGGGGAGAGTGTTGTCTACGTACCCTCGTAGACCCGAAGCGGAAGCGATCACAACGTAGAGGAAGTAGTCGTACGTTCTCCTCGCGATCCGACCGATCCCGGCGCCGTTACTCCGGCGCCCCCGAGTTCTTGACACACGTACAGCTCGATGACGTCCCTCGTACTCCGATCTAGCCGAGTGTCGAGGGAGAGTTTCGTCAGCACGACGGCGTGGTGACGATCTTGATGTTTTACCGGCGCAGGGCTTCGCCTAAGCTTCGCGACGATATGACCGAGGTGGAATATGGTGGAGGGGGGCACCGCACACGGCTAAGGAACGATCCGTAGATCAAACTTGTGTCTCCATGGGGTGCCCCCTGCGCCCGTATATAAAGGAGGGAGGGGGGAGGTGCGGCCGGCCTAGAGGAGGCGCGCCGGAGGAGTCCTACTCCCACCGGGAGTAGGACTCCCCCCCTTTCCTAGTTGGAGTAGGATTGGGGGAGGGGGAAGAGGAAAAGGGGGGGCGCCGCCCCCCCCCCCCTCCTTGTCCTATTCGGACTAGGGGGGGAGGGGCGCGCGGCCTGCCCTGGCCGGCCCCTCCTCTTCTCTCTCGAGGCCCACTAAGGCCCATTTAGTTCCCGGGGGGTTCCGGTAACCTCCCGGTACTCCGGTAAATTCCCGATTTCACCCGGAACCATTCCGGACTCCAAATATAGGCTTCCAATATATCAATCTTTATGTCTCGACCATTTCGAGACTCCTCGTCATGTCCGTGATCACATCCGGGACTCCGAACTTCTTCGGTACATCAAAATACATAAACTCATAATAACTGTCATCGAAACCTTAAGCGTGCGGACCCTACGGTTCGAGAACAATGTAGACATGACCGAGACACGTCTCCGGTCAATAACCAACAGCGGGACCTGGATGCCCATATTGGTTCCTACATATTCTACGAAGATCTTTATCGGTCTGACCGCATAACAACATACGTTGTTCCCTTTGTCGTCGGTATGTTACTTGCCCGAGATTCGATCGTCGGTATCCAATACCTAGTTCAATCTCGTTACCGGCAAGTCTCTTTACTCGTTCCGTAATACATCATCTCACAGCTAACTCATTAGTTGTATTGCTTGCAAGGCTTCAGTGATGTGTATTACCGAGAGGGCCCAGAGATACCTCTCCGACAATCGGAGTGACAAAACCTAATCTCGAAATACGCCAACCCAACATCTGCCTTTGGAGACACCTGTAGTACTCCTTTATAATCACCCAGTTATGTTGTGACGTTTGGTAGTACCCAAAGTGTTCCTCCGGTAAACGGGAGTTGCATAATCTCATAGTTACAGGAACATGTATAAGTCATGGATAAAAGCAGTAGCAACATACTAAACGATCGAGTGCTAAGCTAATGGAATGGGTCATGTCAATCAGATCATTCTACTAATGATGTGACCTTGTTAGTCAAATAACAACTCTTTGTTCATGGTTAGGAAACATAACCATCTTTGATTAACAAGCTAGTCTAGTAGAGGCATACTAGTGACATGTTGTTTGTTTATGCATTCACACATGTATCATGTTTCCGGTTAATACAATTCTAGCATGAATGATAAACATTTATCATGAAATAAGGAAATAAATAATAACTTTATTATTGCCTCTAGGGCATATTTCCTTCAGTCTCCCACTTGCACTAGAGTCAATAATCTAGATTACATAGTAATGATTCTAACACCCATGGAGTCTTGGTGCTGATCATGTTTTGCTCGTGGAAGAGGCTTAGTCAACGGGTCTGCAACATTCAGATCCGTATGTATCTTGCATATCTCTATGTCTCCCACCTGGACTAAGTCCCGGATGGAATTGAAGCGTCTCTTGATGTGCTTGGTCCTCTTGTGAAATCTGGATTCCTTCGCTAAGGCAATTGCTCCAGTATTGTCACAGAAGATTTTCATTGGACCCGATGCACTAGGTATGACACCTAGATCGGATATGAACTCCTTCATCCAGACTCCTTCATTAGCTGCTTCCGAAGCTGCTATGTACTCCGCTTCACATGTAGATCCCGCTACGACGCTTTGTTTAGAACTGCACCAACTGACAGCCCCTCCGTTTAGTGTAAATACGTATCCGGTCTGCGATTTAGAATCGTCCAGATCAGTGTCAAAACTTGCATCAACGTAACCATTTACGATGAGCTCTTTGTCACCTCCATACACGAGAAACATATCCTTAGTCTTTTTCAGGTATTTCAGGATGTTCTTGACCGCTGTCCAGTGATCCACTCCTGGATTACTTTGGTACCTCCCTGCTAGGCTTATAGCAAGGCACACATCAGGTCTGGTACACAGCATTGCATACATGATAGAGCCTATGGCTGAAGCATAGGGAACATCTTTCATTTTCTCTCTATCTTCTGCAGTGGTCGGGCATTGAGTCTTACTCAACTTCACACCTTGTAACACAGGCAAGAACCCTTTCTTTGCTTGATCCATTTTGAACTTCATCAAAATTTTGTCAAGGTATGTGCTTTGTGAAAGTCCAATTAAGCGTCTTGATCTATCCCTATAGATCTTAATGCCCAATATGTAAGCAGCTTCACCAAGGTCTTTCATTGAAAAACTCTTATTCAAGTATCCCTTTATGCTATCCAGAAATTCTATATCATTTCCGATCAGTAATATGTCATCTACATATAATATCAGAAATGCTACAGAGCTCCCACTCACTTTCTTGTAAATACAGGCTTCTCCGAAAGTCTGTATAAACCCAAATGCTTTGATCACACTATCAAAGCGTTTATTCCAACTCCGAGATGCTTGCACCAGTCCATAAATGGATCGCTGGAGCTTGCACACTTTGTTAGCTCCCTTTGGATCGATAAAACCTTCTGGTTGCATCATATACAACTCTTCTTCCAGAAATCCATTCAGGAATGCAGTCTTTACATCCATTTGCCAAATTTCATAATCATAAAATGCGGCAATTGCTAACATGATTCGGACAGACTTAAGCATCGCTACGGGTGAGAAGGTCTCATCGTAGTCAATTCCTTGAACTTGTCGAAAACCCTTTGCGACAAGTCGAGCTTTGTAGACAGTAACATTACCGTCAGCGTCAGTCTTCTTCTTGAAGATCCACTTGTTTTCTATTGCTTGCCTACCCTCGGGCAAGTCAACCAAAGTCCATACTTTGTTTTCATACATGGATCCCATCTCAGATTTCATGGCCTCAAGCCATTTTGCGGAATCTGGGCTCACCATCGCTTCTTCATAGTTCGTAGGTTCGTCATGATCTAGTAGCATGATTTCCAGAACAGGATTACCGTACCACTCTGGTGCGGATCTTACTCTGGTTGATCTACGAGGTTCTGTAGCAACTTGATCTGAAGTTTCATGATCAACATCATCAACTTCCTCACTACTTGGTGTAGGTGTCTCAGAAACCGGTTTCTGCGACAAACTACTTTCAAGTAAGGGAGAAGGTACAATTACCTCATCAAGTTCTACTTTCCTCCCACTCACTTCTTTCGAGAGAAACTCCTTCTCTAGAAAGGATCCATCCTTAGCAACGAAATGTCTTGCCTTCGGATCTGTGATAGAAGGTATACCCAACTGTCTCCTTTGGGTATCCTATGAAGACACATTTCTCCGATTTGGGTTCGAGCTTATCAGGTTGAAGCTTTTTCACATAAGCATCGCATCCCCAAACTTTAAGAAACGACAACTTTGGTTTCTTGCTAAACCACAGTTCATAAGGTGTCGTCTCAACGGATTTCGACGGTGTTCTATTCAGTGTGAATGCGGCCGTCTCTAGAGCATAACCCCAAAACGATAGCGGTAAATCTGTAAGAGACATCATAGATCGCACCATATCTAGTAAAGTATGATTACGACGTTCGGACACACCATTACGTTGTGGTGTTCCGGGTGGCGTGAGTTGCGAAACTATTCCGCATTGTTTCAAATGTAGACCAAACTCGTAACTCAAATATTCACCTCCACGATCAGATCGCAGAAACTTAATTTTCTTGTTACGATGATTTTCAACTTCACTCTGAAATTCTTTGAACTTTTCAAATGTTTCAGACTTATGTTTCATTAAGTAGATATACCCATATCTGCTTAAGTCATCTGTGAAGGTGAGAAAATAACGATATCCGCCACGAGCCTCAACATTCATCGGACCACATACATCTGTATGTATGATTTCCAACAAATCTGTTGCTCTCTCCATAGTACCGGAGAACGGGGTTTTAGTCATCTTGCCCATGAGGCACGGTTCGCAAGTGCCAAGTGATTCATAATCAAGTGACTCCAAAAGTCCATCAGTATGGAGTTTCTTCATGCGTTTTACACCAATATGACCTAAACGGCAGTGCCACAAATAAGTTGCACTATCATTATCAACTCTGCATCTTTTGGTTTCAACATTATGAATATGTGTATCACTACTATCGAGATTCATCAAAAATAGACCACTCTTCAAGGGTGCATGACCATAAAAGATATTACTCATATAAATAGAACAACTATTATTCTCTGATTTAAATGAATAACCGTCTCGCATCAAACAAGATCCAGATATAATGTTCATGCTCAACGCAGGCACCAAATAACAAATTATTTAGGTCTAAAACTAATCCCGAAGGTAGATGTAGAGGTAGCGTGCCGACCGCGATCACATCGACTTTGGAACCATTTCCCACGCGCATCGTCACCTCGTCCTTTGCCAGAGTTCGCTTAATCCGTAGTCCCTGTTTCGAGTTGCAAATATTAGCAACAGAACCAGTATCAAATACCCAGGTGCTACTACGAGCTCTAGTAAGGTACACATCAATAACATGTATATCACATATACCTTTGTTCACCTTGCCATCCTTCTTATCCGCCAAATACTTGGGGCAGTTCCGTTTCCAGTGACCAGTCTGCTTGCAGTAAAAGCACTCAGTTTCAGGCTTAGGTCCAGACTTGGGCTTCTTCTCCTGAGCAGCAACTTGCTTGCTGTTCTTCTTGAAGTTCCCCTTCTTCTTCCCTTTGCCTTTCTTCTTGAAACTAGTGGTCTTATTGACCATCAACACTTGATGCTCTTTCTTGATTTCTACTTCCGCAGCCTTTAGCATTGCGAAGAGCTCAGGTATAGTCTTTACTAACCCTTGCATATTATAGTTCATCACGAAGCCTTTGTAGCTTGGTGGCAGTGATTGAAGAATTCTGTCAATGACACAATCATCCAGAAGATTAACTCCCAATTGCGTCAAGTGATTGTAGTACCCAGACATTCTGAGTATGTGCTCACTAACAGAACTATTCTCCTCCATCTTGCAGCTGTAGAACTTATTGGAGACTTCATATCTCTCAATCCGGGCATTCTGTTGGAATATTAACTTCAACTCCTGGAACATCTCATATGCTCCATGACGTTCAAAACGTCATTGAAGTCCCGGTTCTAAGCCGTAAAGCATGGCACACTGAACTATAGAGTAGTCATCAGCTTTGCTCTGCCAGACGTTCACAACATCTGGTGTTGCTCCAGCAGCAGGCCTGGCACCTAGCGGTGCATCCAGGACGTAACTCTTCTGTGCAGCAATGAGGATAATCCTCAGGTTACGGACCCAGTCCGTGTAATTGCTACCATCATCTTTCAACTTTGCTTTCTCAAGGAACGCATTAAAATTCAACGGAACAACAACACGAGCCATCTATCTACAATCAAACATAAACAAGCAAGATACTATCAGGTACTAAGTTCATGATAAATTTAAGTTCAATTAATCAGATTACTTAAGAACTCCCACTTAGACAGACATCCCTCTAGTCATCTTAAGTGATCACGTGATCCAAATCAACTAAACCATAACCGATCATCACGTGAAATGGAATAGTTTTCAATGGTGAACATCTTATGTTGATCATATCTACTATATGATTCACGCTCGACCTTTCGGTCTCCGTGTTCCGAGGCCATATCTGCATATGCTAGGCTCGTCAAGTATAACCCGAGTATTCTGCGTGTGCAAAACTGGCTTGCACCCGTTGTAGATGGATGTAGAGCTTATCACACCCGATCATCACGTGGTGTCTGGGCACGACGAACTTTGGCAACGGTGCATACTCGGGGAGAACACTTCTTGATAATTTAGTGAGAGATCATCTTATAATGCTACCGTCAATCAAAGCAAGATAAGATGCATAAAGGATAAACATCACATGCAAATCAATATAAGTGATATGATATGGTCATCATCATCTTGTGCTTCGTGATCTCCATCTCTGCAGCACCACCATGATCACCATCGTCACCGGCGCAACACCTTGATCTCCATCGTAGCATCGTTGTCGTCTCGCCAAACTTATGCTTCTACGACTATCGCTACCGCTTAGTGATAAAGTAAAGCATTACAGGGCGATTGCATTGCATACAATAAAACGACAACCATATGGCTCCTGCCAGTTGCCGATAACTTCGGTTACAAAACATGATCATCTCATACAATAAAATATAGCATCACGTCTTGACCATATCACATCACAACATGCCCTGCAAAAACAAGTTAGACGTCCTCTACTTTGTTGTTGCAAATTTTACGTGGCTGCTACGGGCTTAAGCAAGAACCAGTCTCACCTACGCATCAAAACCACAACGATACTTCGTCAAATAGACTCCGTTTTAACCTTCTCAAGGACCGGGCGTAGCCACACTCGGTTCAACTAAAGTGAGAGAGACAGACACCCGCCAGTCACCTTTAAGCAACGAGTGCTCGTAGCGGTGAAACCAGTCTCGCGTAAGCGTACGCGTAATGTCGGTCCGGGCCGCTTCATCTCACAATACCGCTGAGCCAAAGTATGACATGCTGGTAGGTAGTATGACTTGTATCGCCCACAACTCACTTGTGTTCTACTCGTGCAAAACATCAAACCATAGAAAAAACCTGGCTCTGATACCACTGTTGGGGAACGTAGTAATTTCAAAAAATTTCCTACGCACACGCAAGATCATGGTGATGTATAGCGACGAGAGGGGAGAGTGTTGTCTACGTACCCTCGTAGACCCGAAGCGGAAGCGATCACAACGTAGAGGAAGTAGTCGTACGTTCTCCTCGCGATCCGACCGATCCCGGCGCCGTTACTCCGGCGCCCCCGAGTTCTTGACACACGTACAGCTCGATAACGTCCCTCGTACTCCGATCCAGCCGAGTGTCGAGGGAGAGTTTCGTCAGCATGACGGCGTGGTGACGATCTTGATGTTCTACCGGCGCAGGGCTTCGCCTAAGCTTCGCGACGATATGACCGAGGTGGAATATGGTGGAGGGGGGCACCGCACACGGCTAAGGAACGGTCCATAGATCAAACTTGTGTCTCCATGGGGTGCCCCCTGCCCCCGTATATAAAGGAGGGAGGGGGGAGGTGCGGCCGGCCTAGAGGAGGCGCGCCGGAGGAGTCCTACTCCCACCGGGAGTAGGACTCCCCCCCCCCTTTCCTAGTTGGAGTAGGATTGGGGGAGGGGGAAGAGGAAAAGGGGGGGCGCCGCCCCCCCTCCTTGTCCTATTCGGACTAGGGGGGGAGGGGCGCGCGGCCTGCCCTGGCCGGCCCCTCCTCTTCTCTCTCGAGGCCCACTAAGGCCCATTTAGTTCCCGGGGGGTTCCGGTAACCTCCCGGTACTCCGGTAAATTCCCGATTTCACCCGGAACCATTCCGGACTCCAAATATAGGCTTCCAATATATCAATCTTTATGTCTCGACCATTTCGAGACTCCTCGTCATGTCCGTGATCACATCCGGGACTCCGAACTTCTTCGGTACATCAAAATACATAAACTCATAATAACTGTCATCGAAACCTTAAGCGTGCGGACCCTACGGTTCGAGAACAATGTAGACATGACCGAGACACGTCTCCGGTCAATAACCAACAGCGGGACCTGGATGCCCATATTGGTTCCTACATATTCTACGAAGATCTTTATCGGTCTGACCGCATAACAACATACGTTGTTCCCTTTGTCGTCGGTATGTTACTTGCCCGAGATTCGATCGTCGGTATCCAATACCTAGTTCAATCTCGTTACCGGCAAGTCTCTTTACTCGTTCCGTAATACATCATCTCACAGCTAACTCATTAGTTGTATTGCTTGCAAGGCTTCAGTGATGTGTATTACCGAGAGGGCCCAGAGATACCTCTCCGACAATCGGAGTGACAAAACCTAATCTCGAAATACGCCAACCCAACATCTGCCTTTGGAGACACCTGTAGTACTCCTTTATAATCACCCAGTTACGTTGTGACGTTTGGTAGTACCCAAAGTGTTCCTCCGGTAAACGGGAGTTGCATAATCTCATAGTTACAGGAACATGTATAAGTCATGGATAAAAGCAGTAGCAACATACTAAACGATCGAGTGCTAAGCTAATGGAATGGGTCATGTCAATCAGATCATTCTACTAATGATGTGACCTTGTTAGTCAAATAACAACTTTTTGTTCATGGTTAGGAAACATAACCATCTTTGATTAACAAGCTAGTCTAGTAGAGGCATACTAGTGACATGTTGTTTGTTTATGCATTCACACATGTATCATGTTTCCGGTTAATACAATTCTAGCATGAATGATAAACATTTATCATGAAATAAGGAAATAAATAATAACTTTATTATTGCCTCTAGGGCATATTTCCTTCAGGGGTTGCCTCGACAATTAAGATAATGAAATTAGACAAGAGCTTTGGACGTTCAATGACTACACCTCATGTATCCCCAAGGATATGACCATGTTATTACCCTACTGAACCTTACTGTCACCGGTGTTCGGTATAACACTTCACGGTCCCCTTGCTCCTAGCCTCATCGGTGCTGGATCTCCATGATCCTGGGTACATGCAGGAATGAAGATCGCGGACAAGACAAGAGACATCCACGGAACAATTCTATTTCACACATACATGATGTTAATTCAAAGCACTTCCATTCATCCCCACAAAAAATACAAAGGGTTGCAAGGCTCGTGCCTCAACCCATACCTTACCGAACTACTCACACCATGAAGATCAGATCGCGAGAAGAAAACATTGAAGAACACATCTTGAAGATTGATTGATTGCAATGCCTTACAATGGATGCCTTGTGCGATGCACGATTACATGTATGAACTAGATGAGAAACCACTATGGTGGTGGTGGCTATGGATATGGAGATGGCGACGGCTAGGGTTTGTGGATGTTTGTGGATGAAGATGATGATGGTGTTCTGGCTGTTGTTGACGCTCTCCTCTGGCCTCCTCTGTTGACATTTCCATAGTTGTTCAGGTGGACGATCAACCTTGGTTTCCAGGCCGTGCGGGCGCTCATACGGGCGCACGCGCCCGTACGGAATTCATCTTTTGCTCTGTCTTCGCAGAAACGCCTCCTGTTGATTCCTTCTTCCTCTATTCTCCTTCCTTTCCATTTCCACATGTGATTTCTTCCCTTTTTAGTCCATTTCTTGTTGAAACACATCAAAAAGAGGATTTGTGGAATCCTTTGCATTCATTAGTCATTAGTAGCAATATCGGAACGAATATCTCGTTTTAAATGAAATATCTCGGTTTAAACAAGGGTGAATGAGTGTAAAAATATTACTCGTCAATGAACAAGGGCCCGGCCTTTTGGCAAAGCTTGACGTGGTTGGCCATTTCATAAGCAAAAGAACTTTGCGCCCTATGACATGCACGTCATTCATGAACGCAATGTGAAGTCTGCAAGATATTAGTGGTACACCATATCCTTCATGAAGTTTTGCGGTGTGATTCACTGAGTGGAGACAAGGTGACCACTGGGCTCGGCAACCATGGAGATCATAAGTGTTGCTTCATGTTACTCTACATGTTGTTTAATTCATCCATTCACTCAATGTTGCTCTGCATGTTGTATAGCTTGCACACGTTGCCATGATGTACTACAGGACCGAGGGCAGGTCGTTCAAGAACATACATTGTTCGATGAAGCTCAATCGATTCCGAATCTAGTATCGTTGAATTTTGAACATATGATTTCGAAAAACTGGTTGAACACCCGGTTATCTCGTCGAATTTGAACTATTGTCGTACTAGAGATATTTGAATGCTATTCATGAATTGACAACAATCTCCAAAACAAAAGGGCAAGATATTGCACCAACAGAGAGTACCATAGGTACTATGATGCATGCCAACTAGACATTTTTTGTGAGGTGATACTTAATTATAGGAGAGAAAAGAGGATTGAGTATCATAGATACATCATATTGACTGATGTAGTAGTATGTGTCATGCATGGTAGTAAATAAGATCACTATGATACTAACATATGATACTATGCATTAGAGCTTATAGAATGATGTGCTATCATCTAATTGCAGATTAAGGGCCCCCACATCCTGAAATTCAGGAGGGAGACTAATGAGGATTGGGCTAGTCGTCCCCTAACTCAGTCCGTAGGGAATATTGCCCGTATGTTTAGCATTTCTTATGGAGGTGGTATCATGTAGAAACATTAGGTTCTTGGGTGTATATAAACCCTGTATGAAAAAATTAGTAATTACAAAAGAGTTAAATACTTTGGTTTTTTTTTCTCCCAAAAGTTAACAGGATTTTTACTTCACAAAATTTTATATACTAGCGTAAAAGAAAGTCAAGTTTAATGCAAAAAATATTGTGGATTTTTTTGACATTCATAATAATTATTATTTTATATATAGAATGTATATACACCTGAGAACCAAATTGCATTTATTGTAGTATCATACATTAGTATTGTATTCATATGCATGATACTAGTATATGATATTACCTCCTTAACCTTTCACATAGGAGTACTCTTTAGTAGAAGTTCACGCTCAGGGGCATCTTGCACCCAAGAAAAGACTTAATTGAAAGTTTTTTCTATTTTATTTGATTTTACTATTCATCTCCTGGCTCATCTGCTCGGGGTTCCGAAACGTCGTGTCCCAAGTAATAAGGGGATGGTGTTTTGCCTCCCGGGTGCATTTGCTCCTGCGTGAACAGTAAAGTCAAAAAAAATTGTATTTAAAAAATCTGATTTTTTTGTAAATATTCGTATTAGTGTTGCAAGTGTGCTTGACAATTTTCATGTGAAACAAAGCAGAAGCATTTCATCGGTGAACAAAACAAATTTAGGTGTAACATTTGGTATTCAATTTGTTTCCTCTGCGCAGGCCAAAATGCTTAACCATTTTCCCTAAAAACAATTGAGACATCTTCCCTCCCGACCCCCTCGCGCCGCCACCCAGGGCGACGCCAAGGGGACCAACTCCTAGCGCTGCCAGTCCTCCCGCGAGGTAGATCTCTGCCGCCGTTGCCGCCATCACTGGCCGTGGTGGTGGTGGCGCCCGACACCTAAAGGGCTAGGGCAGGAGGGAAGCGACGGATCTCCCATCAGGCGGTTGGGGCGCCTCATGCGGGGTGTCTTCATACGGTAGCCACGACGGCGTCCAGGCTGTGCGGCGGCAGCCGGCGAACCCAGGGCTGGCGAGGTCCTCCGGTGGGATTCTCCGCTACTGCGATGGGCGACGGCGGTGGCCGTGGATCTGGCGTCCCGGCCAGATCCGTCGTGGTTCGGCTATGGCCGGCCGGCGGCGCGTGACGGGGCCGGGGTGGGGCGGCCGGTGGTCCTCAACCGGCTTTCCGACGACACCATACGTCTAGATGGCGAGGATGGGCTCAGATCTAGTTAGCGGCAAGATCATGGTGGCACTACTTCCGGTGAAAATCGCGCCGACTTCGGTCATGGCGGATGATGACGGCGTCTCCGATGCCCCCTGTTGAGGCACCATCATTGCAAAATGCGTCAACATGATCGGGATGTTTCGGAGGAAACCCTAGATCTGGATCTACCGGATCTGACGATGACGGCGCCTTCGGTATCGTGCTCCCTCCTGAGGGCATCGTTTTGGAGCAGGAGCTGGCTGGAGGGGACGAGGAGGAGCGGTGTTTCGTCTACCGTAAGGCCGACGACGGATCTCGGCGGCATGGCGCTGCGGAGTTTCGGCGACTTGCACGTGCGGAGGGATACATGCAGAATGGTGGCGTCGATGGCAGCTAGACTGGGCAAGGTAGATGCAGCAGTACAGTACTGAAGATGAATTCGTGTCAGGTGGCTGCGGCGGCCTCATACCCGACAGATGTCTTGGTTGAGGAGTGTGCCGGACTGGTGGGTGCCCCATACCCGACATACATCCTGGTTGGGACCTCAGGTCTTAGATGTTAGGTTTGGCTGCGAGGTCTGTTTGGTATTAATTAGGCTCAACTATCAGCATCCCTTCATCAACTGGATAGGAGTAGTGACAGTGTTGACTAGGCGGTGGCTTTAGTCTTATTGTTGTATGACTTTGTAAGGTCTTGTGTGAATAATTAATAAAGTGACTGCATGCATCGTCCAGATGCAGAGGCCGAGGGCCCTCCTCCATTTCTAAAAAAAGTTACTTAAAAATTTGCAGATGCTAGCATTTAGATGTGACTATGAACACATAAAAAGTTGTTTGTATTTTTGTTGCCGAATTGGATTTCCTCTATAAGCTCATATATTTGTTTCGCGCACGCACAACAAAAACAGGCGGGCACGCGCGCTCAGGCAGCAGCAGGGACGCACGCATGGGCGCTCCGCCTTTTCCCCCTCTGCTGCTGCTTTCAGGGGATGGAGGGATGCAGACATCCTTTTGTGCCTTTTGTTCTTTCTTTAGCAGCAAAGGGTGTATATCTATCTGCTTAAGCAAAACAAAATTTGCTTAAACACGTACGTACATCAGCCCCGTTTCTCTTCCTTCATTGGGGATGACGGCCCAAATGCTCTGCTTGGGTTGCGTAAAGTGTGAGGGACTGTTCCCTGCCACTGCGACACACCTACACCACACAACACACAACACAAAACACACAACACACAACACAGGAGGTTGGATGCGATGGGATGGGCCTGGGTTGCATGCCTGCAATATACTCCTACTCCTTCCTACAAACAAGCAAAAAGATTCAGTACGTACTACCCTAAAGCAAAGCAGGCCCTCTTTTCCCAAAGCCTCCTCCTCTGTATTGAGTATTTAGTAAGAGCACAGCTAGTTCTACTCACTCACTTACCCATCTGCTGCGAGTGTGAGTGTGAGTGTGTGGTGACATGCATGATTGGCTGCGGCCACTGGTTAATCTCGCTCGGTGCTCCTACGCTGCAGCACAAGATTTCCTACTGTATCTGCGCCTGCGGGAAGCAAGAGAGATGCAGCAGCCGGCAGAAGCAGATGACAAGATCTAACTAGATTTGGTCTTTGGTGCGAGCCAGCCAGCCATCCATATCCTGCTGCCGCTGCTCTTGCACTACCTGCTGCAGCAGCAAACCTGAGCAAGTGAGCAAGGAAAGAAAGACTCGCTCCCTCCCCTCGGACATGGAGTATTTGATCCCGAGCTCATATGCTCCCGCATGAACAGTAAAATTCAAAAAATTCAAAAAAAATCTGTATTTTTTTGTGATGAACATTGATGAATTTTCTAACTGCGTGCAAAATTTCAGATTGAAATGATATTCATGGTGGCCTGGGCAAAAAATAAATAATAAATTGATGGTCCAGAAAGATTATATTTGGAAGCAGTTTCGAGCATCGATTTTGTTATTTTTGTCCAGACCTCTATGAATGTCATTTCGATCTGAAATTTTGCACGCACTTAGAACATTCACCACAAAAGAAAATTCAGATTTTTTAAATTTTTTTTTACTATCTTTTTTATTTTACTGTTCATGCGGGGAGCTTAGGATCAAAAGAGCACTTTCGGGATCGCCTAGGCAATCTGCATGCATGCTCCAGGCGGCACGTGGCCGCCTTAGCTAGGGATAGGGATAGGATGGATCATGATCGTGGACGTGGCGATGCATGATGAGATGGACAACGGCTTTCTTTTCTTGCTGCCTTTTGTGACTTTTTACCCTACCACGCATGCATGATGAGTCGACATGCCACATAAACTGCACCGGCAAGTAATTAAATATGGTGTTTGATCGTGCACCAACACAACTTCCGGTCCGTTACGTATTTTCGTACCGGCCACGTTGCACGGTGACACGCTCGCCACGGTCACTGCTGCAAGTTTAAGTG
This sequence comes from Triticum aestivum, assembly GCF_018294505.1. Lineage (NCBI taxonomy): Eukaryota > Viridiplantae > Streptophyta > Magnoliopsida > Poales > Poaceae > Triticum > Triticum aestivum. Next base: position 808,380,784 of record NC_057798.1, on the reverse strand, counting down.
TCAACTTGAATAGTGTGCTAGTGCTGCGGTCAGTGCAGTGCCTGTGCTTGTGCTTTCTCTCCACCGAGCTCGTGAATTTTTTTTTAAAAAGTTACTACGTACTAGATTTTTCTTTTCTTTTGATGAAAAAAAGGTTATTACTCTGCATACTAGCTAGCTGGTGTATACGTATTCCTTTTACCCTTTTTCACTGGGCATGCACTGCACTTTGAATGGATAGATAGATTCCCGTCCAAACAAAGCTGACGCTGGCTGTCAAAGCACCAAAAGGAACAAACAAATACTCCCTCCCTAAGTGAGAACCTTCTTTCCTCTCGCAAATCACATCAAGCATGACTTGACACGACGCAAGTTAATTAACAGTACGAGCACTAATCATCATGGATTAGATTAGATATATACGTGCCATTAATCGTACTCTATGTTGTTGTGCTGATTAGTTAAAGGCCAGCTTGTCATCAGATTGATTGATGGCCGTGGCCAGATATGATGGATGATTGCTCACTCGTGAGTTTCTTTTACAACTCTCTCTAAACTGTCACTCGCTCCACTTTATAGTTATTTAAAGTACACACGGTCGAATGGTACAACATGCTGAAGAAATCCTCATACAAATTAATCAAAGACAACATGACAAACAAAGCAAAAAAAGCCAAGAAAACCAGAAATGGTTGAAACGCGAAAGTACCCTTATGAGCTCAGATGAACAGTAAAATAAAAAAAATCAAAAAATCATGACATTTTCTGTGGTAAACTCTGACAAATGTTCTAAGCGTTTGAAAAATTTTCATCACGAGATTACATTCGTGGAAGGCATGGCAAACATCACAAAATTAGTGCTCCAAAATGCGAAAGTAGCATTTTCAGAGCATCAATTTTGTTTTTTTTTGTTGCGCCTTCCAGGAATGCGATCTCATGATGAAAAATTGCTAGCACTTAGAACAATCTGTCAAAGTTTACCAAAAATTTCGGAATTTTTGGATTTTGTTGTTTTTTCTTGCTATTCATCCGAGCTCATTTGAGCTTGAGCTCAGATACACCGCGTCCGTCGAAACGCCACAAAAAAGAGACCGTAAGACCTTATGACCCAGTCACGTGTAAAATAGTGGATGTCAACAAAAGCCCCCCCCCCCCCCCCCCCCCCCCCGCCGTTGACACTTGACACCAAGAAGCCCCGACTGATGATTCGAGCCAACCCGAAAAATAGACGCAAAGCGGACAAATGTGAGCGAGATAATATTAGTGTTTTCTAGTTTAAAAGCTGTAGTAATAAAGCGGATGCATGCTCTCAACGAAAAGGTGGGGTTTTGCAGCTGCAAATTTTACGGAGAATAGACGCAAAGCAAAGTGGAGGTGTGTGAAATGATTGAGTAAAAAGAAGAGGGTGCACTTAATTGAAATGCAACAAGCCTGGTAAGTAGTGGTACTTGAGTAACTTGAGTCATCGGTAACACACAAACATTGCAGTGGAGAAGATGATTTGGAGGCAAGGCGACCAAAGTTTTTGGTTCTCCCGTCCCATCCTACCATGTCCTCGTGCACCATCCATCATAATCAGCACCACGTTCCACTCCCACCCCAGCTCAAGTATTATTCAACATTTAGCATCTCAAGGAAGGTTTATCAATTACAGTACTAGCTAGCTTCCCGAGGGTAAGTAACAGAAATTAGAAATGCAGTGAGTATAGAAATACTTTTCCGGGTTTACTGTATTTTTTGTTAAGCTTTTACTACAGATTTAACTTGTAAAACATAAATCATATGCCACAAAAGTTATATTGTTCATGGATAATTTAGGGCATTGTTGTGAATCTAATGAAGCATCGGAAAATTGCTCAGACGTTTCCGCCTCTTGGCATGGGAGCTGGACAGTTTCATCCATCAGGTCAAAAACCAAAACATGGTGAACAGTCTCATCCTTATCCTCCAAATTATGTTGTGTATGATCACACTACATATTTTTTTTTGAAACAATGTCGAACATACGAGGTCCGAATAGGGGTCCATGTTAGAGATGCGCTAACAATGCTGAGAAGAAAGCAACTGTAAAAACGTAGTAAACCATCCATCCATCAATTAGTTACAGAGAGACAGCCAGAGGATCGATCTACTTACCGTGGTAGTTAATTCTCTCTGACGAGTAAGATACTCCACTATTGATTAGAAGTGCTAGCTGACGGAGTCATAAGTAATCTGACCCACTTTTGTGCCCGGCTGCTTGCTTCGATTCGCATACACGATTCAAAAGCAAATTACTAAGCTTGATTTAAGCGCGGTAGAGACAAAACCAGCCCTGCACTGCTCCAGTCTGGAAGTACTACCAAGCACGAATCTCTTATCCCTGCAAGCAACACTGAAACTGTTGTTACTGACAGATGCTTACAGTAGCAGTGGCGCTATAAACAAACAAAAAGCTTGTCAAGTGCAGTGCAATTGAGGAGGGAGTCTGCCTTAATATTTACTAATCAAGTACTCGCCCTGTCCGAAAATACTTTTCAGAAAAATAAATGTATCTAGACGTATTTTAGTTCTAGATACATCAATTTTTCTTCATTTTCCCGATAAGTCTTTTCTTCATTTTCCCGATAAGTCTTTCCCGTCTGCCAGCTGCTGCCTCCAAGAAGAAGAAGAAGAAGAAAAACAATGGAGCCATATCCATATCCTTTTGCTCTTTCTTTATCAGCAACGAACCTATGCGTGCGTGTGTGTGTGTGTTCGTGTGGCAAACAAAACTTGTTTAAACACAAAGCAACCAATGCTTGCTTTTGCTTTGCATCCATTCCATACATAAAGCAAGAGAGATACAGTAGTTTGAGAGATTGTTCCCTGGCACTGTGACACACCGGCATGGGATGGGAGCATCAACAAAAAGCAGGCCATCCTTTTTTTCTTCTTCCAAAAAGCCCTCCTCCTGGCAGGCCATCGTGCAATGAGCCCTCACAGTTTTTTCTCTCCTCTCTTTTCCCTTTCTTTTTATGGAATTTCCTGAAAAAACAATTCCCGCAAGAAAAACCAAAATAAATCATTATATCAACATTTCTATCGAAAACCTAGTCTTTAGGCATTTCGGGCTTTGGGGGCCATCAGGCCGTAATTTGGAGCCCAAGCTTGGCGCGACCGCCGAGTTTCAGGGTTGGGCTGGCCATGTTCAAGGCTAGTGGAAAGATCAAAACCTTCTGTGGAAAGCAAACTGTGGGTATCCATATGGTATTGCACGACTTTAAAGTTCGCGAACCGTTAGACTCTTTTCCACCTCACCCTTGGAAGGATGTCCCCTCTCGCCCAAACCTCTTGTTCTTTTTATGTGCGACATCCGGTGAGCCGGATATCAAGCAAAAATAGATGCTCACCCACCTCTTCTTCTCTTGAAACCCCATACCCCGACCTTACCGAATCATCCCCCTTCATACCTAGCTCTTAACTCTGCACTCGCCTGCTCCAACTCGCCTCTCTCAACGAACGCATTATTATATTTATTTATTCCAGAAAATAAAGAAGTTATTCATGCGTTTATATTAGAAACTTAATTTTTGAGGCATTTCGTGCGTTTGGGGCTTTTAGGTCGGGCCTTCAGGCATAAATATGGAGCCCGAGCTTGTGGTGGAACCTGTTCAGCCGGGTTCAAGTCCCATATTTGGCACATGGCGCTCATATTTTATTTCTTTATTTCTGAATTCCTCGTAATGTTACTATGAGATTTATAAGCCGCTCACAGAGTTTTATGTCTTTTATTTGACTAATAGAACATGTATAATGTTCCGCAAAAGTTATATGTTAATAAACTACATCTGACAATAAATCTAACGATGTGATTTCTTTTTATAGTGTAATACACATTTCACTAGTTAAATCGAAGACCTAAAAATCCACGCCTGACTTACAAATCCAAATGAAGGGAGTAGTGTGCTAATGCTCCAGTTCAGTCCTTCTGTCGAGCTCATGTGAAAACAAAAAAGCTACTCCTTTCACCCTTTTCATTGTCACTGCACTCTGAACGGTTGTCATTCATTCTTTCTGTCTAGCTCAACTGAAGGGAGTCGTGTGCATATGGTGCGATTGGGTGGTCGGACGCGTGCGTGGCAGCGGCCCGAATGCCCGCAAAGCCTCCCGGTTTTCTTTTGGAATGCAAGGAAAATAGACGTCTCAGTCGGTTCGTTTAGAAATAATGCATCGCGTTGGACGGCAAAACACGTCCGGACCGCGTGTTCTGGACGGATGGGTGCGATTTGAGGTTCCGGTTGGAGACGCCCTTACAGTGCTCCAGTTAGTCAGTGCAGCCCTTTCCCCTTGTCGAGGTCTGGTGAAAAATAGAAGAACAAACAAATAGTCCCTGGGTGAGAACATTCTCCTCTCTCACAAGTCACATCAGGCATGACATGACTAAACGCAAGTTAAGTAACAGTATAATAATTAATAAGTAATCGTGTTAGATTAGCCATATAATTAATCAGTTCAAGAACAGCTCGACGTAGTACTACAATTGATGGCATTGGCCAGATGGATGGATGGATGAAAAGGCGCGGTAATGAAGCACACGCATGTGCCCAATGGAGAAGGCGAGTTTTCACAGCCGATTTTCTTTTACCGGAGACGGACGCAAAGCGGAGCCGGAGAAAAACAAAGCGGAGGCGTGTCGCGTGTGAAATGATTGAGGCGAAAGAAGACAATGCCATACTTCTAATTAACAAGCAGTCAAGCAAGCAGTAGCAGTACGTGGTTGACATGACTAACACCGCTTGACATGAATCTAAGACCATGACAGAGAAACACTAAGCAAATGCTGTGGGGAAACAGGGCGTATGCACAGTGCCATGACAGAGACTAAACGCCAACTGATCAAATGGCCTCGCTTGAGAGCTGTAATGAATCTAAGACCATGTGCTCTTTTCGTGACTTTTAATAAGATGGCTGCATGCCTCGCTTAGATGCAGAGACCGAAGGCAAGCCTCATTTTTCAAAAAAAAAAAAAGTGATCAAATGGCCGGCTCCATCGGTGCCGGCCAGGATTGCACTCTCACTTTTGCTGCTGCTGCTGCTGCACGCACGAACACTACTGTTCACTCAGAGCATTAATAGAACCCTCGAACCCTCACTAGCGTTTTAAGGGTCCAAAAAAGGTCTTTTTGTGCACTTTTACGGGTTGAAAAACAGGGGCAAAGATTAAAACCCTCAAACCCAACCCTTATAACCGAATATTCCCCGTGAACGACGTTGTCGTTGCGGGCATACCGTCGAGCACCTCGTGCACGACGGGCGGAGGGCGACGCGGGGGCGGAGGGCGGAGGGCATTGGCCGGGGGGGTGGGAGGCGGAGGCGGAGTGCGCGGGGGTGGGAGGCGGGCGGCGTGGGCGGCGGGCACGGGCCGGAGGGCGGTGGCGGCGGGTCGAGGCGGAGGGCGCGGAGGCGGAGGGGCGCGGGAGGAGGAGAGGCCGGGGGCGGGAGCCGGAGGCGGCGGGCGGGTGCGCGGGAGTAGAAGCCGGCGGGGCGGCGGGCGGCGCGGGCAGCGGGACGGATGGCGACGGTCGGGGACGGGGCGACCGCGGCCACGACCGGGAGGAGGTGGAGGAGAGGCCGGCGGCTAGGGGCGGGGCGGGCGCGGGCGCGCGGGAGGTCGACGGGGCGGCCGCCGGCGACGGGGGCGACTAGCAGCGGCGGTCGCGGGCGTGGGCGCGGGAGTTGAGAGGATTTTTTCCTCCCGCGCGAGGATAACCACCACATGAGGGTTGGGATAGGTTTTGCTCCCCAGCCCTTATTTTTGAAGGTTGGGAGAGGGTTTGAGGGTTGGACCTTCAAAAAAATTTGAGAGTTTGAGGATTAAGGGGTTCTAGTCTTCGGATTTTTTCGACGAAAACTGTAAAAAATCAGTTATTTTTAGAGGTTTGAGGGTTTGAGGGCTCTACTAGTAATGTTCTTACTTGCTCACTCACTGGGAGTGATAAATGATTGTTATCATCAGAATGCATGTGCCACGGAGCTCTAGGTGTGTACCACTAGTAGCAGCCGGCAACAGTGCCTTAACGATGAATCGGGTCTCTCTGAAAAAAAGGGGTCTATCCGAAAAAAGGAGTCTTTAGTTGAAGCCAGGTAGGCAGCCACAGGATGGTACGATCGACTTAAGTTACCGGTAGTAATTATCTCTGAGGGCTGAGAGAGATACTGCGCTATCGAGTAACAGTTGCACTACTGGGTAGTAAGTAATTGGAAAGCTTGTCAAGTGCAGTGCAGTTCCGGCTTAAATAGTGATTGGAAAGCTTAAGTCTGCGTTCTGCAATGAGCAAAGGTAAGGCCAACTCCACCGCACGACCCCATCATGTCCGCCCCCGTTCGTTTGGGGTAAAACGGACAAATTAAACGGCGCAACGTGCGACGGTTCGGACCCATCTTGTCCGTTTTGTGTCCGGACCGACCCATTTCGAGCGCAAACTTGCACCGGGTTTGGGTCGCCGCGGACGCGCCGCTCGTCCGCGTCTGGCCGCGTGGCGGGGCGGCCGCCTACCTCCCACCCGCCAACATCAATGCGCACGGGCGGCCGGCCCCACCTGTCATCGGCCCAGTGGAAGGTCGCCGTCCTTCTTAAATGGGGAACCCGTGGACCGGTCGTCGTTCACACTGCCCCACTCCATCCCGACAGCGCGAAACCCTAGCCCTCCCCCGTCCTCGAGCTCGCTGGCCGGCCACCTCGAAGCCATGGGCTTCTGAACCGCAAGGGGAAGCACGACCGCGAGGCCGGCTCCTCGTCGGGGCGCCGCGCCGGCTCCGTGAAGAAGGAGGAGCCCACACCACCACCACGCCGGGCCCCCGCGCCGCCCGCATTCTCCATCGCCCCCACGTCTGCCGACGAGCGCGACCGGCACTACATCCGCGCGTCGGTGTGCCGCCGTTATTGGGAGACGAGGACGCCGCTCCCTTGGAGCGCGTCCACCTCCCCAACAACTGGCACTTGTCCGCCGACCGTGTGCCAACCCCTGTAACTGTGCTTGTACGTAGTGAAATGACTGGCTGCTGCCATTGGTTATTATTCGGTGCTCTATCTCAATATTTCCTACTGTATCTGAAGCAATCTTAGTTATGCAGAGGCCGGGTGTTACTCATAATGCTTTGTATCCACTTGATGCTATATTTTGAGATAATAAAATCGTCCTTTATCGAAAAAAAAATCTGAAGCAATCCGAGATGCAGCAGCAGATGACAAGATCCAAGCAAATCCGGGCGTTGCAGTTCCTGCCTGCCACGACAGGGCCGGTGCGAGCCAGCCATCTGGCCTGGCCTTCTGCTGCTGCTGCTCTTGCACTGAGCTCTCCCAACAAGCCTATGAGTGTGTAAAGAATGACTCACTGTGCATGCATGCATGCTCTCGGGCACGTGAGGATGGATCATGATCGTCGATCTGGAGATGCATGACGAGATGGACGGCTTTCTTCTCTTGTTGCTTTTCTGCCTTTTTTTCCATCTCATTTTTTCAGACGAGCAAAACACGCTCGCCAGTCGCCCCGGTCAGTCGTGCAAGTTAAGTGTCAACTTGAGCAGTGCCAGTAAAGATGGCAATGGGTAGGGTATGGGGCGGGTAGAGCAATACCATACCCATACCCGTGTAATCAATGGGTACAAAATTCTACCCATACCCGTATCCATGGGTATGAACCTTTACCCGTACCCATACCCGATAGGTAGCCATACCCATTGGGTACCCAACGGGTAGATCAAATAATACACAAGTTATTCGGAATTACATTCATCTATAGCACATTTGACAAAAAATATTGATCTCAACTCAATAACAGTTAGATGAGTACATGATAATTTTCTCATTTCAAATTGACAATTGGTGACAACTTTAACATAGGTTCATAAGCTCATGACACAACTTTAACATAGGTACACTTGTGAATCACGGGTAAAACTCACATGTTAGTATAAATGGGTAGGGTATGGGTATATCCATGGGTAAAAGGCTATACCCATACCCTACCCATGACTTAACAGGTAGGGTATGGGTACTACCCATGGGTATAAAATTGTGCCCATACCCTACCCATGCGGGTACGGTATCCGCGGGTACCCATACCCATGGGTAAAATTGCCATCCTTAAGTGCCAGTGCTCCGATCACTGCAGTGCAGTGCTTGCGCTTTCTCTCTGCTGATCGAGCTCATGTGAAAATAAAAAAGTTACTGCTAGCTTTTCCTTTTTTTCCTTTTGATGAGAAAAATTACTGCTGGCTTACCTTAGCTGGGTACTGCACTTTGAATGGACAGGTAGGTTCCCGTCCAAAGAATGACACTGGCTGTCAAAACACCAAAGGGACAAACAAACAGTCCCTCTCAGGCTGAGAACATTCTTTCCTCTCGTAAATCACATCAAGCATGACTTTACACGACCCAGGTTAATTAGCACTACGAGCACTAATCATCATACAGATTAGATTAGAGTAGATATATACTATGTGCCATTAATCATAGGCTGTCGTGCTGATTAGTTAAAGGCCAGCTTGTCGTAAGATTGATTGATGGCCGTGGCCAGATGGATGTGGATGATTGCTCACTCCGTGAGTTTCTTTTCCAACTCTCGCTAAACTGTCATTCGCTCCACCTTATAGTATTTATATAAAATCCACACGGTCGAACGATACAACGTGCTGAAGAAATACCCATACAAATTGATCAAAGAATAAATGACAAACAAGCCAAAAAAAAAGAGAAGAGGAACAGAAGTGGTCAAAAAGCGAAAGTACCCTTCTGAGATCGAGTTTAAATGAGCTCAGTTGAACAGTAAAATTAAAAAAAAAATCAAAAAATTCCGACTTTTTTTGTGGTTAACTCTGAAAAAAGTGTTTGTAATTTCTCATCATGAGATCACAATCGTGGAAGGCGTGGCAAAAATAACAAAATCCTCCAAAATGTGAAAGTAACATTTTTGGGTCATCGATTTTTTTGTCGCGCCTTTCACGAACGCCATCTCACAAAGTTTACCACAAAAAAAACCAGAATATTTGAGTTTCATTGATTTTTTTTTTTGCTATTCATCCGAGCTCATTTGAGCTCGAGCTCAGATACTCCGTATCAGTCGAAACGCCACCAAAAAAGAGACTGTAAGACCTAATGACCCAGTCATGTATAAAATAGAGGATGTCAACAAAACCGCCCCGCCGCTGACACCAAGGAGCTCCGAGTGATGATTCGAGCCAACCCGGAAAATAGACGCAAAGCGGACAAATTTGAGCGAGATAATATTAGTCTTTTCTGGAGATCTTTTTTTGTTTAAAAACTGTAGTAATAAAGCGGATGTATGCTCTCAATGAAAAGGTGGGGTTTTGCAGGTGCAAATTTTACCGAGAATAGACGCAAAGCAAAGTGGAGGTGTGTGAAATGATTGAGTAAAAAGAAGAGGGTGCACTTAATTGAAATGCAACAAAGCCTGGTAAGTAGTGGTACTTGAGTCATCGGTAACACAAAAACATTGTAGTGGAGGACATGATTTGGAGGCGTGGAGGACAACCAAAGTTTTTGGTTCTCCCGCACCATCGATCATAATTCATAATCAGCACCACGTTCCACTCCCCACCCCCAAACTCAAAATCAGCTACCCCACGTTCAAGTATTATTCAACATTTAGCATATCAAGGAAGGTTTATCAGTTACAGTACTCGCTAGCTTCCCGAGGGTAAGTAACAGAAATTAGAAATGCAGTGAGTATAGAAATACTTTTCCGGGTTTATTGCATTTTTGTTAAGCTTTACTATAGATTTAACTAGTAAAACATAAATTATATGCCACAAAAGTTATATTGTTCACGGTTAATTTAAGGCGTTGTTATTAATCTGATGAAGCATCTAGAAAAATTGCTCAAACATTTCCGCCTCCTGGCATGGAAGTTGGATAGTTTCATCCATCGGTTCAAAATCCAAAACATGACCAATTGTCTCATCCTTATCCTCCAAATTATACTGTGTATGATCACAGAACATGTCATCATCTCACACAATGTCTCTACATCCAATGGATGGAGGGGTGGAGGGTACCGGGGAGGCGGACGAACACGGGAGATGTGGCGACAACATTGGTCTTTGGCGGAGAGGCGGCTGGGTGGAGTAGCGGAGGTCCGGCAAGGCCTGGGCGACGAGAGGGAGGGTGCGGTGGCTTCGTCGGGCTCGTTGAGTGAGTACAGTTAGTGGAAGAGGAGGTTCGCCGTCTAACAAAAGTGAGGTCTGAGAGGTATTTTGGGATGGGTCTCGACTATCAGAGTCCCTTGATTTGGTCCAGTTTAGGAGAGTTCGGATGTCCGCCCATGTCTAGCACAATATGAGCGCCCACACTTAAAGTTATCTGGACCGAACATGATGACCGAATAGGGGTCCGTGTTGGAGATGCCCTCACTATGCGGGTTCCCAGAAAGAAGGCTGAGCACAAAGGAGAAATACCTTGGTGCTCCTGGTACGCGTGCACTGTATACGCGTCAAATATTTTAGTAAATTAAAATAAGTTAATTTCTTTTGAATTTTTTGGAATCAAATGTGATGAAGTATTGTACCCGTATAAAAAGTTGGCCATGGAATGGTTCCCTTGACCTCACGGCAAAAAAAAAAAAAATGATGACGACAATATGTCATGAAGAGTACTTGTATATAGTGGTTTTTTGTCTAATCATTGGATCCACGATAGTGAAAGTCATTCACTGGCAAATCTTTTTATACGAATACAATACTTGATCATGTTGATTCCCAAATAGTTCTGGAAATTTCTGAAATTCTTTTTGAGTTACTACATTTTTTTTTTTACATATAGGGTGAGCGCGCAGGCGAAAGCACCAAATTTCCGGCCGAGCACGAAGTAACTGTAATAAAGTAGTACGCCATCCATCCATCAATGAGTTACAGAAGAGACAGCCAGAGTATTGATATACTTACCGTGGTACTTATCTGTTAGAGATATATTTGATGGTAGAGATTGCCTGGGATTAGATATAGTTATTTTCATCTTATCACTAGGAGGTGTCTTGCCCTCCAATTCTTGTGCTTAATATATATCCACCCTCGAGGCTCAATAACACATCCATCATATTCCGCTACAATCCTTCTCTCCCTTCTAACACTCTCTGACGAGTGAGATACTCCACTATTGATTAGCTGTGGTACCTGACGGTGTCATAAGTAATCTGACCCACTTTTGTGGACGGCTGCTTGCTTCAATTCGCATACAGGAGGATGAAGGATCCAATTAGCAAATTACTAAGCTTGATTTAAGCGCGGTAGAGACAAAAACAGCCCTGCACTGCTCCAGTCTGAAAGTACTACCAAGCACGAATCACGAATCTCTTATCCCTGCAAGCAAGACTGAAACTGTTGGTACTGACAGATGCTTACTAGCAGCAGGGCGCTGTAAATAAGTAAAAATGGCTTGTCAAGTGCAGTACAGTTGAGGAAGAAAGGAGTGTGACCCAATGTTTAACTAAGCCGCCTTAATTAATATTTGCAAGTCAGGTAGTACTACGTAGTACGTGCGTACACGTCTGCAAGCTGCAGCCTCCAAGAAGAAGAAGAAGAATAACGATGGAGCCATATCCATATCCATATCCATATCCATATCTGCAACAAACCTATGCACGCGTCTGTGTGTTCGTGGGGCAAACAAAACTTGTTTAATCACAAAGCAAACCCTCTTCTTCTTTAGCCAATGCTTGCTTTTGTTGTGAGACAGTAGTTTGAGAGATTGTTCCCTCACACCGTGACACACCGGGATGGGAGTACCAACAAAAAGCTGGCCATCTTTTTTTTCTTTCCAAAAAGCCGTCCTCCTTGCCATCCATCGTCCAATGAGCCCTCGCATTTTTATTCCTCCTCTCTTTTTCCCTCTCTTTTTTAGGCGAACAGGCTAATTCTACTTTCCAACTTAGGTGTATCCAATCATTTTTCTATTTAAAAGGGTTATTTTCATCATTTCAGGGAAAAAATAAAGTAAATTATTATACCGGCATTTCTATCGAAACTCTAGTTTTTAGGCAATTCAGGCTTTGGGGGCCTTCAGGCAGTAATTTGGAGCCCTGTCAAGTTTTGGGGTTGGGCTGGCCATGCACAAGGCTAGTGGAAAGATTAAAACCATGTGTGAAAAGTGAACGATGGGTATCAATATGGTACGACTTTAAAGTTGGCGTGCCATTTGACTCGTTTTTACACCCTCGGACGGATGTCCCCTCTCGCCCAACCCTCTCTTCCTTTTTATGTGCCAGATCTGGTGAGCCGGATATCAAGCAAAAATAGATGCTCACCCACCTCTTCTTCTCTCGAAACCCCATACCCGGACCTCACCGAATCACCCCCCTTTGCACCTAGCTCTTAACTCTGCACTCACCTGCTCCAGCTGGCCTCTCTCAACGAACGCATTATTATATTTGTTTATTTTCCAGAAAATAAAGAAGTTATACCTATGTTTATATTAGAACCTTAATTTTTGAGGCATTTCATGCGTTTGGGGCTTTTAGGTCGGGCCTTCAGGCATAAAATTTGGAGCCCGAGCTTGTGGCAGAACCTGTTCAGCCAGGATCAAGTCCCATATTTGGCATATGGCGATCGTATTTTCTTAATTTATTCCTGAATTCCTCGTGATGTTACAACAAGATTTATAAGTCGGGCATAAGTTTTCAGGTCTTTGATTTGACTAATAAAACATGTATAATGTTCTGCAAAATTATATGGTTAGAAATTACATTTGACAATAAATCTAAAGATGTGTTTTCTTTAATAAAATGTAATACATGTTTCACTGGTTAAATTAAAGACCTAAAAATCAGTGCCTAACTTATGAGGGTGGAGCTAGGATTTGACGATAGGGGGGGCGAAGAAGACACAGAACAAAATCGATAATCCTATATGGCAATTCTAGAGTTGTAAATTTACTCGTGCTAGAATACTTAATCGGTAGTTTGTGTATCAGCTATGTTGTTCTAAGGGTGAAATTTAAAACTCAGATGATAAAATCAGCGCAAACCTAATTTATAGTTCCTATTATTGACAATAAAACAAAAAATGCTACCTGTAACTAATTTCATCTCAAACAAAAAAGTCTCTACTCTTTTGGAGCCAGATGCGGATCAGTTCATCGGTTTTATTCTACAGTATAAATCAACGAAGGAATCAAAGGAGACTCACCGCAGGATTATTCTACCGTCGGCACCGTTGTGGATCAGTTGTACAGATGCCATCATCGAACTTCCAGGCGGAGCCAGCGCATGTGCCTCGTGCGTCGGCGCCGAAACTAATGGTAGAGGATGCCCTCGATCGTGGCCTCGTCAGATTCGTATTTTTGTTGTTTTCCCTAACGTGGGCTGACCAACAAGTACATATGGGCTTCAACTAGGAAAGCTCCTGGGCTTTAAGACTTGAGCGCGCTGTTAGGGGGGGCCTAATTAGCGCTAAATCTGTTTGATGTAGCCTAATTTACTTGGCATAGATCGCGGTACCTTCATTCTTTCTGTCAGTGCAGTTCTTTCCTTCTCTCGAGCTATGTGAAAACAAAAAAGGTACTTCACTGCACTCTGAATGGTTGTCATTCATTCTTTCTGTCGAGCTTAACTGAATGGATTAGTGTGCATATGGCGTGACTGGGATGTTGGACGCGCGTACCACGGCCCGAATGCCTCCAGCCACCCCCCCCCCCCCCCCCCCCCCCCCCCCCCCCCCCCGGTTTGCAAGGAAAACGGGCATCTGAATCGGTTCACAGACAAACATAAGATATCATGTTGGATTACAAAACACGTCTGGTCAAGACGGATGGGTGTGATTTGAGGGTCCGCGCTGAAGATGCCCTTATAGTGCTCCAGTCAGTCAGTGCTGCCGTTTCCCTCTGTCGAGGTCTGGTGAAAAATAAAAGAACAAACAAATAGTCCCTGGGTGAGAACATTATTATCCTCTCTCACAAATTAATTAGCAGTATGAGAACTAAACTAATCATACTGGATTAGACATATAATTGATCAGTTCAAGAACAGCTCGACAGAGAGTCCGATTGATGGCTGGATGAAAAGGCGCGGTAATGAAGCAGAGGCATGCGCCCAGTGGACGAAATTTTTACTGGAAACGGACGCAAAGCGGAGCCGGAGAAAAGCAAAGCGGAGGCGTGTGAAATGATTGAGGCCAAGTGTAGTAAAAAGAAGACGATGCGTTTGATCGAAATGGGACATGACCAACACCGTAACATCATCATCTCAAAGAAACAGTAGGCAAATGCTATGGAGCAACAGTGCGTATGCACAGTGCCATGACAGTTAACAGGTGGTGGCGCCGGCGAGCCTTCCAGAGATACACCAACGGATCAATGGCCGGCTCCATCGGTGTCGGCCAGAGGATTGCACTCTCACTTTTGCCGCTGCTGCTGCTGCACGCACGAACACTGCTGTTCACTCACTCACTCACTGGGAGTAATAAGTGATTTATTATCATCAGCATGCATGTGCCACGGAGCTCTAGGTGTGTACCACTAGTAGCAGCCGGCAACAGTGCCTTAACGATGAATGGGGTCTCTCTGAGAAAAGGAGTCTGAGTTGGAGTTAAGTTACCAGTACTAGTAGTTAATTATCTCTGAGGGTTGAGAGAGATACTGCACTATTGAGTAACAGTCGTTGCACTACTGGGTAGTAAGTAACTGGAAAGCTTGTCAAGTGCAGTGCAGTTCAGGCTGCCAAATCTTCCACCGTATGTTCTTGCACCATCGACAAACCTGCCATGGTAGTTTGGGACTTGTAACACAAACTCTATTCTCTTCTTTACTAATATATGAGGAAATTTCAAACAAACATTTTTTTGGAAATCTCAGATATTTTTCTATAAAAATGCAATTTTAATTTGTGAACAAAATCTGATACTGATTTTCTTAAATCCTAAACAATTTTTAAAAGCACAGAAACTATTGAAATTCCTGAACATTTTTCAAAAACGCGAACATTTTTTTAGTCCGTGAGAAAAAAATTGATAACGGGAACATGTTTCTACATTTTGAACAATTCAAAAACATCTGAAATTCCCATTTTCTTTAAAAAATATATTTTTGAATTTATGAACATAATTGGAAATACAAACATTTTTTGAAAATTTGAAAAAGGAAAATAAACTTGAAAAATTAAAAATAAACGGAAAACAGAAAATGAAAAAAGAAAGAAGAAAGATGAAAAAGAAATAAAAACAAAAAAAAGATAGAAAAATAGGAAATCAGGTAAAAGAAACAAAAAACCGGTCTGGGTAGTACCTACACTATCTACACAAATGGGCTGGCCGCTCGTATGAGCGAAGCGCCGACAGTTTGATGGAACGCGCATCAAATAGGTTTTTCCGCCACCGACCTCGTATTTGATCAGCAATTTGCACGCCAGTCTCCGAAATGGCCTTCCATATCACCATCTTGGAAGCGATGTACTTGACATCGTGGCAGGTGTCCTGGTCTTTTCGTCCGTGTAGAAGAGAGGATACAGATGATCGACCCTCTGAGTCTGGATCACAGATAAGTGTTCCCAGACCATGATAGTAGGTCCGTGCTCCACCAAGTTGGCACCCACCGTGAGCATCCACTGCGCATCGTTGCACACGGTGGCCGACTCCATTGCGATGGGTCCATGTCGAACCGCCTCCTCCATCCCATAGATATGAAGGATACTTGAGCTAGATCTATGCTCGAATCGTTGCCAAGGTTTTGTCTACTAGAATCCAATAAAATACCAGGGGGATGAGAAACGTGATTACCACGAATACTAAAATAATGGCATTTAAAATTTTAAATGAATTTTGAATTCAAATTTATTTGAGCTAGATACAGATTTCCTATTATACTAATGTTAGCTAGAAACTTGCTAGTGTTGCATTGGTAGGTTCTATCTGCCCAACCTCAATAGTTGAAGTTGGGCAGCGCCCCCTTAGAACTACATGTACCTCCACTGTCGAGCCGGAGGAACGACAATGTGGGAGTGCTGTCGAGCTCATCCTTGGCGTGTGGGAGCACACAGGAAGCCCAGTATAAGACATGTATAATGTTCCGCGAAAGTAATATGGTTAGAAACTAATACATTTGACAAGAAGTCTAAAGATGTGTGTTTATATATATAAAATGTAATACACGCACTTTTGATCGTCACCGCACTCTGAATGGCTGGCTAGATTAAAGAATGACAGTGGCTGGCTGTCAAAATGCGCAACAAACAAACACATGTTCCTGTTGGGACAAACCCACCGGCGACATACGCCGAACCGCCGTCCGGCGACGAACGCCGGACGAAGGTAGAAGAAGATGAACAGAATTTTCCGGCGACGAACGCCCCGGCCGCCGAACGGCCTGTATGTTGGCTTCTATTCAACTCAACTACTCAAACACACATACATGGAGGTACACACGCACACACGCAGCACAACCACGGAAGAACTCTCACATCGACCGGGCACATACCACGGTCCCGACAGAGACTACATCTTCCTTAGGCCCCTCCCCCTCGGCTCGACACATACCGTCACCGTGGCGCGGCAACAAACCGGCGGTCACATGAACTTGTTTGTCTGAACTCTGAAGTCAGTCCATGAACATCCATGACAGAAACAGCATTCTATCTGAACGATGCTAGGAGCTCCTGCTTTGTTCCTTCTGGTCTCCTGCCTTATTGATTGGTCAGCAGAGGTCCCGCTTATATTTAATTTAACCGGCATCAATTAGTGTATACAGGTTCCAAATAGCACATTCTCAATTTCTCTTTAGAAGATACAAGGATTCTGTTAATTAATCGTTATTACCTTTGCTATTATTCCCTTTGCTATTACTGCTCTTGCTCCCCTGTAGACTGAACTCCGAGACCGTTATGTACCACTTAGCTCCGAAATTTGTACTTTTTTCTTCTTGCAGCAAGAATTAATCTTCTAGAGGTTCAAAAAGAATTAATCTTCTATTTTATTGCATTTTTGGAGTATTAAAATTGTCGTAATGGCTAGCACAGTGATGACGATTGATAAACCACCAAACAAAAAAAATCGCACATTTGCTAGCATTACAGTTGTAGAAGTGCATGCTCTAGCCAATGCAACCAAAAGACCGATCTGATGGAAGAGACTAGGCAGCACATTATACGTCAACAACAGTGTCTGAAGGATGCTCAGTTGCTCCAGTGTGTCTTTTATGACATGCTTTCCTATGAAATAGTATGCGTGTTCAGCGTTGAATCAGACTTTGAATGGGGCAAAGTTGCTTGCATTGCAGTAGTACATCCTTCCTACTAGTTAGTAACTTACGGAGACAACTTCGGATTCGGTCTAATGCATACATCCTAGTATTGCCAAATATTTTTTGCTTGCCAAGTATGTGTGTCCAAAGTCGAAATATAAACTTGACAAATCGACAACAGTTCCTATTAACCATGTTAAAATGGAGCAGGATTGCTTGCATTGCCGTAGAACATCCTTCCTAATAGTAATCCGGAAACATTACTTCAGATTTACTCCAATGCATACATCCTAGTAGTGCAGACGCTCCCATGCCATACTGACATGATCTTGCTTCAGTTAATCCATCCTAGTAGTGCAACTGCTCTCTATCTCGCTTTTGCTGTGCCTACAGCTCAAGCATCTTGTATCTTGGAGAGTAAGACACCAAAATGTTTACCCTGTTTCTGCAGTGGAGTATATTTCAGCTTCCGGGAGTCTCCATACACTGCAAATGATCATTCCAGGATGACTATCTCGTCTGATTCGTTAGTGACATATTCCTCTGATGCTGCTGCGTTTTTGTAGGAAAATGTTGCTGCTTCGTTAGGTTAGTATGTGCAAGAACATCCATGGCAAATGTTACTGCTTTATTTTTTCTGGCCTCCTACTTGGCTTTATTTCTTATATACCGGTCAGCAGAGCTCCTGCTTTTAGTTACCCCCTCTGTTTTATAGTAGAATGCCAATTGGTTCTCTTAAAAATCAAGCTCCATAAATTTTGATCAACAACGATATACACCTTGAGCCACTAGCTTGTGCGTGACAAGCAAGTCGGACGACCACGATCCAAATATAGTGAGGCAGCTCGACATAGTGATATAGTGGGCATGAGCCACAAATTTTTTTTTTCGAAAAGGGGGAATACCCCGGCCTCTGCATCTGGACAATGCATACGCCCATTTTATTGATTATTAACACAAGACCTTACAAAGTCGTACAACAGTAAGACCAAAGCTACCATCTTCGCAACCTCTGTCGCTACTCCTATCTAACTGATGAAGGGGCGCTGATGGTCTGGGCCTAATACCAAACAGACCTCGCAGCCAAACCTAACATCTTAGACCTGAGGTCCCAACCAGGACTCCTTCCGGGTATGGGCACCCACCAGTCCGACGTGCTCGTCAACCAGGCCCCCTGCCGGGCATGAGCCACAAATGTGAGTGATTCAATTTCAATTCCAAATATATTACATGTACATTTATTAATGGATTGTTTAAGCCTCCCGAACAACCAATGTCGCCATCAGAACGAGCCGCCGACGTGCCGCTGCCGCCGCTCCCATACCGGAGCCTGCCGGACCTTGTCGATGATAGCCCGGGAAGTCTTCGTGCACGTTCCCCAAAGGACCAGCGCCCCGGAGCCGCTGTTGTCGTCGTTGAATCCTTGAATAGATCAGAAGAACCTGACACCGTTGTGTACGGATGGCAAGAAAACCTAACCTTTCCGCCCTGAGGAGCTCAGAGGAATATACACTGGGGCTCCGTCTAATCCATCCCAATAAACGAACTTGAGTAGGATCGGCGTCCGAAGGACTAAATTGAAGAAGAAGCGCCGGTGGATAGGCGAATCCACAGACTCGGCGGTGGAGATCTAGGGGAGGAACGCTTTCCCTAGTCGCCTTACGAAAGAGGAAAGAAAATCTGCATACACATAAGCATGAACCAGAAACTCTGTTAGGATATTTCTATGACCATACTCTTTAAAGAGCTCTTCTGACATATTTAAGGATACACAGAGATATATACACTATGTTCATGGAGTATCACAAATTATTCACGAAAGCATGCAATTTAATGTTTTCTTTTTTTTCTCACATTTATGGGGATTTGGTTCAAATATGTATTTTAAGTTAACAAAAATATAAAAAGTAATGTTACTTTCAATACATATATGGTTCATATTTAGCACCGTGGATTGGATTTTTTTCAAACTATATATATTACACATGTGGCATAAATAACACTGTTATTAACATCTATTAAATAATAAAAGTATACAAATTTATTATAAATATTTAATTTCTTTTTACTCACTATGTGGACTAGATTTTGCTTAATGTATTTCCTTAGTGAATAGGGTTTCACAATATTAGTTCTTACACCACCAAAACGCACCTCATCAGCGAGGTTTTATTAGTGAACGAGAAATATCCCACAATTTATATGTCTGTGTTGACAACAATATATGCATAAATATGTGAGTGAAATGCAACAGGAACAAGTAATCTCAAAATAAGATAAACGAAAAGCACGAATCGATTGGGCTTAAGATTATTCACACATGAGAATAAGACACCCAGACAACTCAATCGCGCACGCAAACTGCACCCCGAATGACGCAGTGCTTGCGAAGAAGAGCTTGACGAGCTCGATCCAGTCGCCCCGCTTGCCAGGCTTCTCGGTACCCCCGCGGGCGAATTCCACCATAAGAGGATGCTTGGATACGTTTTAGTCCCATGACTAAAAGTAGTGGGACTAAAACTTGCTAGCCTCACCCATGCTTGGATCCAAATGTTAAAAAGAATAAAATAAAGTTATTGAGCATTTATTATCCTCCAAACCCTCCAATCCAGAACTCGCATGTGTTAAAGGAGAGGAATTAAATGAGGAGAGAGAGGCTAATACATATTTTAGTAGGTTTCCTATGACTAAAAATTTTTAGCCTCAAGACTAGTCCTAGCCTCTCTTTAGTCAGGGGTGCTTGAAACTTTAGCCTGTAAAAGAGACTATTTTTAGTCAGACTAAAAATAGTCCCTCGGATCCAAGCACCCTCTAAGAGGGGTGGGGTGGGGGGGGGGGGGGCTAAGGCCCCCTGGCCATAAATTAAGTTGAGGGAGCAAAGCCCATTAGCTCTAAATTTTTTTGTTCTCGGCATATCCCCTTAGCTCTAATTTAACTAGTCATTCATGATGAGTCAACGTGCCACACAAACTAGGGTGGCACATTCTTTCCAGGGTTAGAACATTCTTTCCTCTCGCAAATCACATCAAGCATGACTTGACACGATCGACGCAAGTTAATCAGCAGTACGAGCACTAATCATCATAGATTAGATTAGACATATATATATATATATATATATATATATATATATATATATATATATATATATATATATATATATATATATATATATATATATATATATATATATACCTGCTAAAGTCAGCGTGCGCGCACTGTAACCAAGCCTGCGCTCCGGCCGCCCATCGACCCACCCACTGTACGCGCTAATTAGCCGAAGCGCAGGCTCAACCATAAAATATACCGTAATGAACTTACGACCAGGACCGCTTTCCCCTGAAAAAAAAAACAGTAGTAACGAGCCACGATCCATGGCAAGTTAATATGCCCAATCCCTCGCACGCCTACACCCAGTCCAGCATAATTGACGATTGTAAAAGAGCCCAACCTAGCCGTTAATTGCTAGAATCCAGTAAATTGGGTTTGCAGAAGTAGTAATGATGTTACCACCTGGTAACTAGACATGCAGAAGTAGTAATACATTACTATCCTTGTTTTACTAGGTTTACCATCTAATAATTGGACGTGAAAAAGTAGTAGTGCATTACTACCCTGTTTACTAGGTTTACCATTGACTCCATCATAGCTTAGTAATCCATTGCTATATTCAAGTGTTTTCTCCAACGAAGAGACCTCTTGTAGTAATGCGTCCATTACCATCCCTACTATTTCCGTTACTGCCAGTAGAGACGGGATACATCCACGAAGCATGGTAATAAAATTAATTGTGTTACTTTTTTTACAAAGCTCGTTACCCTCAACTAGAATAGCGGTGGAGCGCAGCCTTCTCCGCGCGACCCACGCGCCTAATTAGGAGCGGCCGGAGCGTAGGTTAAGAAGAATGCGCGCTCGCTTACAATAGCGCAGCCGTATATATATATATATATATATATATATATATATATATATATATATATATATATATATATATATATATATATATCTGTGTGTGTGTGTGCGCGCGCGCGCGCCATTAATCGTAGCCTCTTGTGCTAGTTAGTTAAAGGCCAGCTTGTCACCAGATTGATTGATGACCGTGGCTACTCCTAGATGGACGGATGATTGCTCACTCGTGAGTTTCTTTGCCAACTCTCTCTAAACGGTCATTCGCCACACTTTACACTTATACAAAATCAACACGTACGGTCGAACGATACAGCGTGCTGAAGAAATCCTCATACAAATTGATCAAAGAGTACATGACAAACAAAGCTAAAAAAAAGAGAAGAAGCAAAGAAGAAGTGTCTGAAACGCCAAAAAAGAGACAGTAACACCTAATGACCCATTCACGTGTAAAATAGAGGACCTCAGAGAGTGACCCGAATAACAGACGTAAAGCGGATAAAATTTAGCGGGATAATAATAGCCTTTTCTGGTTTTAAAAATGCAGTACTAAAGAAGACGCATGCTCTCAATGAAAAGCTGGGCTTTTACCGCTGCAAATTTTACCGAGAACATACACAAAGCAAAGCGGAGAGGTGTGTGTGAAATGATTTAGTAAAACGAAGAGGGTGCGCTTAATTGAAATGCAACGAGTCTGGTAAGCCATGTTGTGCCTGAGTCATGGGTAACACACAACATTTGCAGTGGAGGAGATTTTTTGGAGGCGTGGAGGACGACCAAAGTTTTTGGTTCTCTCGTCCCATCCTACGGTCCTACCATCTCCTCTTGCCCCATCCATCTTAATCGGAACCTGGTTCCACTCCCCGCAAGTATTATTCAACATTTAGCATCTCATGGACGGACGGTTCATCAGTTACTAGAGCTAGTTTCCCCACGGTAAGTAAAAAAGAGAGTGAATTTCATTTTTTTTCACCTCTTAGTTTCACGTCCGTGATACTCCCTCCGTTTCAAATAAGTGTCTCATCTTTGTACTAAGCTTGAGACACTTATTTTGAGACGGAGGGAGTAGTATTGATCTCATTTAGTAGATTTTTTGTCTTCACATTTTTACTCAAACTTGTGTCACGAATTATCTCATTTAATTTTTTTTTTCATTTTTCTGCTGACTGTACACGATGGTTTAGTTTACTTTTGGTTTTTCTTAAGGTGATTATTTACATTTTCTTCTTTTACAAGCATCCAAGTGCTATTACTAGTACTCTAGTGGGTTGGAGTAAAAATCGCAGAGATTAGGCATATGAGGACTGAATGTGCACCCTTGTTGTAGATGCCTGACACAGTAATAACAACAACAATGGGACTCTGACAAAGAAGTCTGAGCACAAAGCAACTGTAATAAAGTGATACCCATCCATCCATCCATCCAAAGGATCTATCGACTTTTTAGTTAATTCTCTCTGACGAGTGAGATACGTACAGCACTATTTACCAGTAGTGGTGCCGGACGGGGTTATGAATAACCTGACCCACGGCTGCTTGCTTCGATTGATGAACGAACGGTTGATTAGCGTGAGAAAAGTAGCAAATTAAGCGCCGTAGAGACAGAATCGGCCCTGCACTTGCAGTCTGAAAGTAGCAACCACGAATCTCTTATCCCTGCAACTGCAAGAAAGAGTGAAACTGTTGGCATGCCACTACCGCTGACAGACGTGCGTTTAAGTAGTATATCAAAAGCTTGTCAGGCGCAGTGCAGCTCAGGAAGGAGCGCGGCCAAATGTTTAACCAAGGGCATCCCCAATACGGACTCGTAAACCTCCCGCGACAGTTCGGACCATGCTCTTTGGGCCGCGAAAGCCATTCAACGTCGACCTGTATCGGTCCGCGGAGGGGTCCAGATGCGATTTCTCCGGCAAATTAAAGATAAAAGTGGGGGAGGTTTGCAGGAGTGTGGACACCCGAAACGTAGGGCCCTGACACCCCCAACCCACCCAATCCCGCCTCCCGGTCTCATTTGCTTCCACTCGGTCCCTTCCCCCCTTGCTTCGCATCCGCACCCTCCACCTCTGCCATGGCTGCTGTTCGTTTCCTCACCGTTCTGACGAAGATTTCAGCCCTGGAGCCGTTTGTGCCCAGGTACACTATGCCCGCTGTCGAAGACCTTCATGACGGACACCATGCTCGACAAGTGTTCGGTCAAATGTCATTGAGCTTATTTTCAAATGCTATGTCGTTTGATGGTGAGCTACTTAACCATGAAGGATGAGTTCTTGTGCGATGCATGGCTAACCGTATCTGCAGCTTTCATAGGCATGACCAGAGGGCTACCCTTCTGAGAGCAAGTGCATGAAAAGTTTCACGCGGGAAAGCACATTGTGCCCTATAACATGTACATCATTCAGCGACGCGACATGAGGTAGTTGTCGTATCCCTGGCACGCTATCGAGGTTAGCGTCATTAAGTTTTGCAACTTGGTTAGTCAGCAGGAGGCAAGATGGCCATTGCACACAGACATAGAGGAGATGGTAGGTTTTACTTCCTCTTACTCAACTTGTTGACTGATTCATTCAGTCAATGTTCATGAACTCTGATTTAGACTTCATGAACTTTTGGGGCAGACTTATGCATCCATAGATAAAGCAAGAAGAGAAGAGAGAGAGTTTGAGAGATTGTTCCCCGGCACTGTGACACACGTTACACACCACGCACCGGTATGGGATAGCCTTGGTTGCAACAAAATGCATGTCATCTTTCCCCAAAAGCTTTGTTGTTGCGCTATCTACCTGCGGCTGCGGCTAGCTCAGCAAACATGAACAAGTGAGTGAGCAAGTCATGATGAAAGAAAGGCATGCTCTCGGCCACGGGCACTTATCACTGTGGATGTGGAGATGATGGGATGCAGGGCTTTCTTGCTTCTCTCTCTCTTCTTTCTTTCCTTTTTAGGCAAACATGCCTAAGCATACTCAAGCTAATTGTACTTCAAAATTTAGGTATATTCAACTATTTTCTATGAAAAGCATTATTTTGATTATTTCTGGGTAATTGAACTAATATATTACCACACAAACATTTCTACTGAAACTCTAGTTTTTAGGCATTTTTGGGCTTTGCAGGGCCTTCAGCTGAAATCTGGAGCCGAAGCGTAGCCCAACAATCGAGTTTGGTGAGACGGGCTGGTCATGCACAACCGCCACCACCCAACACCCCGCCAGGCAAGCCGACGACTCAACCCACCGGCCATGGGGAAACGGCTGCTGCCGCACGCCAGGGTCGCCGCCCTAACCGCGGGATCGATCCAGACGACCTGAATCCCTCGCGCGCGACCCCGGTCAGCCACGCAGAACCTCCTCGCCGCGCTGACGAGAGGTTCACCGCCAGATCCACCGTGCCGGCTTTCGCAGCCATGCCGCAAGCGGGCCACGCCGTCCAGGGCAACGCGCCACCGCGAGGAGAAGAGTGCCCTGCCGCTGCCGTCCTCCGATGTTGGTTTCGCCCATCGGCCTCCTCCGGCAGCGGCCAGGCCGCAGGTTATAGATGCGAGGGACGGGGCGGCGGCGGCTAGGGTTCGCTCGTGCCCCCCACCCCCCGAGAGCAGCAACAGTGCCTTAGCGATGAATGTGGTCTCCCTGAAAAAAAGACTCTGATGGAGGAGAAAGCAACTGCAACAAGTAGTCTCCATTTGTCTTGCAAGCTAACATGTCTTACGTCGTGGGACGGAGGGAGTACCAAGTAGCGGTTGTGAGTAAATTCCATCCAAGAATAATTAGTTGGAGCC
The DNA here is from genome assembly GCF_018294505.1 of Triticum aestivum. Classification (NCBI taxonomy): domain Eukaryota; kingdom Viridiplantae; phylum Streptophyta; class Magnoliopsida; order Poales; family Poaceae; genus Triticum; species Triticum aestivum. The sequence goes on along the minus strand of NC_057798.1, from coordinate 808,355,924 downwards.
AGCTAGGCAGCCACAGGATGGATGGATCGATGGAGTTATCAGCAGCAGTTCATTATCTCTGAGGGCTGAGATCTACTATACTGCACTATTGACTAACAGTTGTACTACTGTATGGTGGAGTCATAAGTAATCAGACCAATTTTTGTGCTGGCGGCAAAGGCAAAAGGCACCCGACTGGATTGAGAAACCACATGCAGCTAGCTGCACTAAGAGCAACTCCAGCGCGTCGATCCAAACGGACGCGCGCTTTGTCTTTTTTTCGTTTGGATCAGTCGTACGCCCAACCGGCTGACCCAATTCTGGTCCGCGCAGAAAACAATTTGAACTTAAAAAGGGCCCGCTGCCAGAGATCATGCAAGCGGCCATGTCATCGCCCAGAGTTCAGGCCGCCACCCACACCACCCTCGAAGATGATGTTCTCCATGATAAATCCTTGGTCACTGGCATTTTGTCGAACATATTGTGGATGTCGGGATGCATGCCGGCAGGGATCTTGCGCGGCCGTTTCCTTTGGCCCCCAGTGCCGGCCCGCCACAGGTGTGGCGTTGAGGTCGATGGCCATGGGAACGGACGCGGGCGTGGCCTGCGCGACCACGCTCATCTCTGGCGAATAGTCCCTGGGAGAGGTGGAGAAACGGGAAGTTTGCGGGTGGCGATGGAAGCCGGGCGTCTACATCGTGGTGGACGTGTGCGACGACTTTGGCCGTGCCGGACAAAAGGCCGAGGAGCCCGATCTGGCCGCGGTTGTCAAACCCTAGGTAGAGTAGGACCTGCTTCGTGGCCGCAACGACAAGGGCGTTGTTCTCCGTGATGGCGGCCTCTTGTTGTGCGATGGCGGCGAGGGCGGCGACGGCCATGGCTTCCAGCTTGGTGGCTTGCACCTCCCTCCGGCCAACCATCTTGGCTGACTGAACGGCCCGCTGCGCGTCCATCAACACCTTCTTCGGCTTGGGCGCCACCACCTTTTTCGGGCGCAGGGCCTGTCGATGCCGGAGGCGAGGCCGGCGGTGGTGTTGAGGTTCGGCGCTTCGTCCATGGCGAGCATGCGGGAGAGCGAGCGGGCTAAAGGTTTTTTTTTGGGGGATAGGGACGAAAATGGGGGCGAATGTGCCACCGACTGGCTGTCCAGGGGGAGAACAAGGGCGGGCGTCGCACACGTCCGCTTCACCTCCGCGCGGATGCAAACCCGGCCCAAATCTGAGCCAAATGGGCCGTGCACGGATAAAAAGCGGATGCTCGTCCATTTGCGTCGGCGGGTTGGGCCTTGAATTGTGTCCGCTTCAACTTAAACGGACACGCATAGACATCTTGAGTCGACGCGTTGGAGTTGCTCGGAGTCTGCAGTAGCGAGGGAAGGAGATGGGAACCTAATCAAATCTCAGACTAGCACGCGCGTTGGCAGCCATGCATATCTTTTTGCTGTTAGTTTCTTTAGAATCATGTAGTGCCTCTGTGTGCTTGTGGCAAAGAAACAAGGGTTAATTATTCTTTTGCCCTTAATGGTGTTCATGTGCTCAGTTTTGCCCTCAATTGCATATTGTGCTCAGTTTTGCCCCTAGTCCATGCACAGCTACTATGACGAGGCCAAACGGCAGATTTTAGTCCATTTCGTCCGCCGGCATTAGTGGTAGTGGGTCCGGAGCTTACATGTGGGACCGCGTGGACGTGGGTTCGGAGCTGACATGTGGGACCGTGCAAAAAAAAATCCCCAAATCAATCCTAGGGTTCTAACCTGCCAACTCAACGTGCCCACTCTGTCCCGTACGCCGGCCGGCCGTCCTGCGCCGCTGCCGCCACCTGCGCCGCCGCCAGCACCTGCGCTGCCACCAGCTGCACGGCCGCGGCCGTCCTACTGCACCGTTACCTGCTCCGCCCGCCACCTTCCTGCAACGCCACGGGTGGGGCGCCCGCCACCTGCTCGACCCGCGGCGCGGCCTCCTTCCGTGCGCTCGGCCGGAGCGCTGATAGGTGGGGGGCTGGTGGAGCTGTTTGAAGCACGAGGGTGAACCCCAGGGCGAAATGGCGAGCAGCGGCGACCCCGGAATATTTGGCAAGGCAGGAATCATCGGACCGGAGATCCGCCGCGTCCATGATTGGGTTCCCGAGGGGTAAGTCACGCCTCCTGTTTAGATTGAGCTTAGTTCTGCATTTGAACAGTTGATTTGAGTTGGTTTGCCCGGTTAGTGTGCTGATTGCATCTCTGTTTTTTCATCGGTTAGGATGGAGTTGCAGTTTGCTTTATTGGTGCACATTAGAAGGGACAGGTACATGTTGAATGCAAAGAATAAGAAGAAATTCCAAGGTGGTTTCTATTATTGGTTGCAAATGTCTTGTAATTGGAGTTTCAAACAATTTGGGGAGGTAATTTGTAGCTAATATCCTTGGGGTTTGCTTCATGAAGTAGACTACAAATACTATGATGGGGAAAGAAATGGGTGGCAGCTAGTAATGATGAAGAGTTGGCTATCATGTTTGCTAGGCATAAGGAGAAAGAAAATTTTCATGTGAGGCCGCAAATTGGTGTGATTGAGCAGGCATTTGGACCTAGGATGGCTGGTGCAACATCTCGAGGAGAACCAAGTCGTCGTAATGGCAGCTCTAGCCAGAACAACTCAGTTGGTGCACGTCGACGTGGTGGCTCGACAAGCGTGGGCACCAGCAGTAGGGTCCCCCTTGAAGTGGAGCCTGATTCCTACAATTCTGGGGTTGATGAAGAGAAGCTATATTCTGATGTTATTCAGAATTTACGACGGGCACCTCGGGCTGAAAACCAAGATGAGGCTCAGAATGCAGTCAGTGTGGATGATGGCGCAGTGGGTGAGGACGAAGACCTTGCAGTTTTTGAATGGGACCCTTTGAACCCTCATATGGAAGAAGGTACCGTTTTTGCATCCATGACTGACCGTAGAAATGCACTTGTGACATACTGCATCAAGGTCGAACGCACTTTCAAAGTTGACAAGAGCGATCAAGTATGTGGACCTACGTTAGAACTTCAAATTTGACATGCTATATAGATGTTGTAATTCTTTCGAAACTTCGGTAAACTCACAGTCATGAAAAATGTGCTAAAAAAGAGCTCCAAAGGTAGGGTAAACGGCCTCATTTCTGAGCAAGATTTTTTTTGACCTTGTCTAGATGAGCCAAATAACTTTCCTACACATATATTCTATATACACAAACTATGTGCGCTGGTTTTTCATTTTTTTCATTTTTTAATTTTGTTTTGCTCATTTGACTTTTGGTCAAACCTAACTTTGACCAAGATTTAAACAAGTCTAAAACATCAAAATAAAAAACTAAGCCTGGATCCTTCTTAGTCACTCCAAAATGAAGCTGTGGTGAGGTTTTTAAAATTTTCATGAAAAATATGCTAAAAAGAGGGGTCCAAAGGTAGGGTAAACGACATCATTTCTAAGCAAGGTTTTTTTCGACCTTGTCTAAATCAGCCAAATAACTTTCCTACACATATATTCTATATATACAGACTATGTGCTCTGGTTTTTTCCATTTTTTTGGGTTTTTTTTTAAATTATTCTGCTCATTTGAAGTCTGGTCAAACCTAACTTTGACCAAGATTTAAACAAGTCTAAAACATCAAAAAATGAAAACTAAGCCTGGATTCTTCTTAGCCACTCCAGAATGAAGCTGTGGTGAGTTTTTTGAAATTTTCATGTTCATTTCCCCAAAACACTTCTCTTCACTTCATACAAGAGAGTTTGAGATACTTGAGATATCACATAATACACATGAAATTTTCATTTAAATGTATGTAAACCTTATTTATCAACTTAAATCGTTAGTATATGACATAAGAAGACTATGTGCGCAGGTTTTCATTTTTCTGTTTTTTTGTTTAATTTATTATGCTCATTTGAAATCTGGTCAAACCTATGTTTGTCTGCTCCAAACCCCTCCCAAACCCCGCAAACCCTAGCGTTGAACAAGGACCGTCCATCTAACCCTAGCGGCGATCAAGGACCGTCGATCTAACCCTTCTAGAAGGAATCTGCGGGGAGGAGGGGGGTGATCCGCAAGATGCAATTCGATTGGCTGGGCGATTTTTTTCTCAACACGTACCGGGCTCGCTGGATGGACCGTTGGGCCGTTTCTTTGTCCAGGCCTGAGCGTAGTTAATTGCCCGTTTCAGCCTTTCCAGGCCTGCATGCATGGGAAGGGCGGCGACATGGGGAGGCGGACGTGCATGCATGCGAGCAAGGCTAGGCGAGCTAGCCGAGCGACGTGGCCATGCACGTATTGATTCAGAATTAGGCCATTGTTTCAGATTACGGCAGCGAGTCAGATGCATGCGCCCGGTCAAAGAGCTCCTTATGCGGTGATTTAGATGCACGCACGCGCCCCATGCATCGTTTCCGTGCCAAAATTTAAGGGTCCAAAACTTAAAGGATACACACACGCGTCCGGATTCACACAAGCACCGTTCTCATCCCTTGTTTCTTCATCTCCCTCCCATAGGCCTATTTATATGGGGTGCCTCTCTTCCTCTCCCACACACTACCCAAAAGCCAGATCCATTCTCTCCAACTTCAAACACCCAAGCGACCAAGCCCTCCAAGCGACCAAGTGAAGATGCAGTATAACGAGTCGACCTTCCTTCGCCCGCCTGTCGTGCCAGAGCTGCGCTACCCACCGGACGTGCTCGTGGAGATGGAGCTCCGTGTGTGGGCAACTTCAAGGTGGAGCGGGTCCGTCGAGCTCACCCGCGCCTTCCTCAGAGCCGGCTATGCCCACCTCCCACGGGGCTCGCCTAGGATGTACACCATCAACGAGGTCCGTGACCGCGTCGGCATCCTCCTACTGCTCACAGTCACCTTCACCAACCCGTTTGACGCGCGTGAGCTCCTCGGCCAAGTGTTTTAGTGCGGCTGCGAGTCCATCTTCTTCACGATGTACAACATCTTCACCAACTACGAGTGCATCTTCCCCACTGAAAACCAGATGCACTCCCTTCCCTACGACGAGGAGGAGGAGTGAAGTTGAAGACGGTGTTGAAGGGGCACGCGGCCAAGGTGGAAGAAATGTCAAGATGAAGATGTTCAAGAAGGGGTGCGAGCCCGGAGTGAAGTTGTTCATCAAGATCGTCATGTTTTAGTTTTATCATTTTATTTTGTTGTTTTTCTATGTCGTGCGTGCCGTGTCGTGTCGTGTCGTTTCCCTGGACTATGTAGGGTACCCATCTATGTAAGGGTACGGTGTGTTGCATCTTATCTATCAAAGTTATTATGTGTGTTGAAAAATGTCCTTGCCCAAACATGCACATTTCTTCCTTAAACCAAGTCATGAACTAACATGCACATTTATTCCCTTTAAATCCTAAACCAAGTGCCACTCTAACCAGAATCATGTGGCTGTGCAAACATACGTTTCCAGCCCTTCAAAGTTTTGGTACAAAACAAAGGAAAACCACTCTCAAGCGTGTGCAAACATTCAGTACAAACATGCGTTTTTAAACCCTAAACCAAGTCACGGTCTCACTATGTATAGCTTTCTTCGCTAGCCATGTCAAAGTCTTTCCATCTGCCCTAGCGGTTACCAGCGCAGCCCTAAACGCCACAAACCCACGTGGTCCTGGGTTTGAGTCCCAACCGCACCAATTTTTTGTGCATTTTTCACCGTTCATTTTTTAGACAACTTATTTTTTTCTTAAATGCCCTTCAAAAATGTTCATTAATTCGGGCACCAGGTGTAAACCTCTACCATAGCTGAGCCACATTTTCCTTGACATTTTGGTGTTTGATTTGATTTAAATCATGGTGTATTTGATTGGGAGTAATAATTAAATTGCTTAAATATTTAACAGCTCCTAAAAAATTCTAAACTTAATTACTTGGCTCTGGAATAATTCAATTAGCTTTCACAAAAAGTTTCAGCATTAAATAAAATGATTTACTACCTAAATTAAATCAAAACAAAAAACAGAAAAATACGCAAGAGATCTCATTTGCCCACCCCCGAATTGGCCTAATTGGATGTAGTTGGCCCATTAGTCTAGCTGGCACTTGGCTCTCCGCTCTGAATTTGGCCCACAGAGAAATCTTTTTTTGAAAGAAAGGCAGAGCAGAGAGTTGCATTTCATTGATCAAAGTTTCTGAATTTCTCATTTCTTCTCCCTTTTTCAACATTTTTAAATGTTGGTCATTTCTTATTTTTTTCAACATTTAAACAACTTTGACCAACATTTAAACAAGGTGAATTTCTCATACAATTTCAAGTTTACAAATTCCTCCATAATTCATGCCTTTCCATACAATTTCAGCATTACACCCTACGCGATTACCATAGCTACAAATGCCCAAAAGTAATTGCAAAAGGGTATTTGTGCTTGATCTTCAAGCTTCCTAACCTTCTTCTTCAACATCCTAAGCTCAACAGCAACAGCTAGCTCTCTGTCAGTGCGTGCTTCGCCCTCCATCTCTTCTCCAGGAGCTCGTGTTGCGGCCACTGCCGTTCGTGGCAGCATGCACAACCATTCATCATGCTCTTCTTGCAGTTCATTCATCAGAGTCTTGGCCAGAGCATCGGCCCAAAGGAAGAAACATTTCACCTGCATGAACGCCAAACAGATCAACCCATTGCTCAAAGATCCCGATTCTTACCCCATTCTCGCTGCACACGTAGAACGGACGATTCTGGTTCCTCGGTGTGTGAGAAACCCTCAGATCAATAGCCGCCCGGCACCGCGCACAGACGAAGATAGGCATCTCCACGCGCGCCGGGTTCTGCATCTGCGACGTGGCGCGGGAGCTTGAAGAAGACATGGAGCTAGGAGCCGAAGGGGATCTCAACGCCGCCGCGCCGGGCTCTGCATCTGCAAGGTGGCGCTGGAGCTTGAAGAAGACATGGAGTTCGGAGCCGGAGGGGATCTCAATGCCGCCGCGCCCTCGACAGCTATCTTCCCACTGCCGCTCTCTCTATCGCCGTGGTCACCGTCATGCTGTGTGTCGCCTACTCTCCCTGTCGGCATGGTCACCGCGCGCCGCTCTCTGTCGCTCACTTATATAGCACACCCGCAACGGCTCTCTGCTCAACTGCTCTTTGCTGGGTCCCACAAGCCACGCGTGCAACGGTCTGATCGTCTATCACGTCTCTGCCACCTGATCCCACCTATAAGGGCCGAGTCAAAAGGTTGACCTGACGGAGAAGACAGTTTTCACGAAACAAGTTGATGCGGGCACACTAGGGGCAAAACTGAGCACAATTCGCAACTGAGGGCAAAACTGAGCAAATGGACACAACTGAGGGCAAAAGGATAATTAACCCAAGAAACAAAACTCATCAAGCAGTAAGGAAGCTTTTTTAATTTCTTCTTCTTTTCGCAAATGCACGGTCTTTTGCTTTTGTTTTTGCACAAATGAAGAGAGGGAGGGAGATATTGTTCCCTGTCACTATTGACAAACCTACACAAGACAATGGGATGGGATGGGATGGGTAGCAAGTGTACTAACAAAAAGATGGAATTCAGCTAAGAAAAACAGGCCCTCCTATTTATCCAAAGCCCCTCCTCCTAGGCTCTGGGCCAGCCTCCACCAGCGATCGGGTCCAGTCCAGCAGTATCTGGCTAGGTGCTGTTGTACCTCTGCACTGCAGCACTCTTGACTGCGAGATTGTTGTGTGAATGATAATCTACTGTTTCTAGCTTATGTGGCGAGATCAAAGTCCGACGGGCGGACCTATGTGTGCCTATAAGCGAGACAAAGGAAAGGCTCGCATCGAGATAGCATTAGCGCGTGCAGGAAAAGGGTGCTACAGATAAAAATGTAATAGTAGCGCGTATTCCTGTGAAAGCGCTATTACTAATATTCCCATTACTAAGCCGATAGGCTACACATAGTAGTAACGGTCTTGTAAAAACCGCGCTACCGCTAGGATCTATGTAGCAACGCGTTTTCTATGAAAAACGCTACTGCTAATGGAAATAAAATAAAATGAAAAACAAATAGAAAAGTAAATGAAAATAAAAGAAATAGAAAAAGGAAAAAGGAAAAATAAAATGTAAAGAAAAAATGAAAAAGGGAAAAAAGAGAAAGGCATAGCAGTAGCGTCTGTTCATAAGAGGCGCTATAGATAATATAGCAGCAACACGTTTCCTAGACCCCCGCTATAGAAACAGAAAAGGAAATAAGAAAATAAAAGGAAATTACATAGCTATAGCAGTAGCCCGTTTTGTAAAAATCGCTATAGCCATCTTAGCTATAGCGCGTTTTACAAAACGCGCTACCGCTAAGTTTGACTTAATCAAAAAACGGTTTCCCCCCGGCTGATACGTCTCCAACGTATCTATAATTTACGAAGCATTCATGCTATTTTATTATCTGTTTTGGATGTTTATGGGCTTTATTTTAAACATTTATATCATTTTTGGGACTAACCTACTAACCGGAGGCCTAGCCCATATTGCTGTTTTATTGCCTGTTTCAGTATTTCGAAGAAAAGGAATATCAAACGGAGTCCAAACGGAATGAAACCTTCGGGAGTGTGATTTTTGGAAAGGATATGATCTGGGAGACTTGGAGTTCAAGCCAGGGAAGGCTCAAGGAAGCCAGGAGATAGGAGGGCTCGCCCACCCCCTGGGCGCGCCCTGTCTCCTGGGCCCCTCGAGGCTCCCCGACCGACTTCTTTCGCCTATATAAGTCCATGTACCCTAAAAACATCAAAGACGAAGATAGATCGGGAGTTCCGCCGCCGCAAGCCTCTGTAGCCACCAAAAACCTCTCGGGAGCCCGTTCCGGCACCCTGCCGGAGGGAGAATCCTTCACCGGTGGCCATGTTCATCATCCCGGCGGTCTCCACACTAGTAGACAAAGGTTCAAACGTGCAGCACATTAGTGCCGGTTTGTATTAGAGCCGGCACTAATGTATACATTAGTGCCGGTTCCAACGGCTAGCCGGGCCGCTCTCATTAGTACCGGTTCGTGGCTAACCTTTAGCACCGGTTCGTGCCACGAACCGGTACTAATGAGGGTGGTGGCAGGATGTTGTCAGTCTGGGCCCCCTCCAGCACCTTTAGTACCGGTTCGTGGCACGAACCGGTACTAAAGGTCCTCCTGCATATAAACCCTTCGTCCAGCTCGCTCTGTTCTTCCCCCTTTCCCCTCTCCTCTCCTCTCTGTTCTTCCTCTTCTCCCCTCGAGCTCATCACACATTTTGCCCAAAATTTGTCAAGATTTGAAGGCCCCCATCCATTCAAGTGATCACAAAGGTTAGCAACTTTGTCCTTTCATCTCTCATTACTAGATTAGCTCTTGCAATGCTTTATATAGTTACTAATTTGTGAGTTTAGCAATTTGGGAGGAAATATATATGTGCTAGTATTTGATTTATATGCAATTTGAGGTCAAAAATAACACTTAGTTTGCATATGTAGGTGTGGTTTACTTAGTGCCTTCTAAATCTCCGTCGTAATCACCGTCGATCGCCCGCACCGTCCCGTCGCCGGCACCACCTTGTGATGAGCCTCTTGTTCATGAAATTTTATATAAAAAATTGATGTTTGTGTGATTTGGATATATAGTTAATCATGTAATAATTATCTTACCCGTACGTTGTTTGTTATACATAGTGCCATGGTTTTGATATCCGTCCCCGTCGGCCCTCGTCTTGTTATGATTCGGATGTGGTATATTCTCTGTTAAAACTATTTGTTGCATTTCGTGTTTATGACAAATTATGTCCATCAAGTTGACATAGATATTTTTATCTAGGAGGTATGTGAACCGGAAATTCCAATCGACCCTATTGTCGAGAGGTTAAATTTAGTTGAAAGAGAAAACGAGCACTTGAAAGAAAAATTGAAAAGAATTGAGGGGGAGAAGATGGAATTGGAGTTGCATGTTGCCGATGTCGTCGATGATCACAAGATCAAGATGGAGAAAATGCGCTTGAAGAATAGAAAGATTTGAAAATATGCCATCGATAGTGAGGCTTGGTATCATTATGCTGTTGGATCAATTGTTACCTTAGTTGCGATCTTGATCGCATTTGTTGTTGCATTTAAATGCTTTAGCTAGAGAGTATTTGTTTGTTGCATTTAAGTGTTGTATGAACTTTATGTATGAACTTGTATTAATTTGGTTTATTCGGTGTTGTGTAATGAAGATGAGCCGGCAATGGATGTACGATGACCGGTGCTCTCCCCAGTTCGTTGAGGGCATGCATACTTTTCTGCTTGCGGCTGACGCAAACAAGCGGGCGGATGGTTTTATGCCTTGTCCATGTGCTGGCTGTAAGAATGGTCACAATTACTCTACGTCAAGAACCATTCACGTCCACCTGTTTGAGTCCGGTTTCATGCCCCACTATAATGTTTGGACCAAGCACGGAGAAAGAGGGGTTATGATGGAAGACAATGAAGAAGAAGAGGACGACGACAGCTATCCTGGCCATGGGTTCCCTGAATACGATGATACAACAATGGGGGAAGAAGCTGAGCCGGTAATGCGGGAAGAAGCTGAGCCGGCAATGCGGGAAGAAGCTGAAGAAGAGGCATCAGATGAGCCCGTTGATGATCTAGGTCGGGCCATTGCCGATGCAAAGAGAAACTGCGCAAGTGATTTGGAGAAGAAGAAGTTGCAGCACATGTTAGAGGATCACAAAAAATTATTATACCCGAATTGCGTAGGTGACAAGAAAAAGCTGGGCACCACACTAGAATTGCTGCAATGGAAGGCAGAGAATGGTGTATCTGACAAGGGATTTGGAAAGTTGCTGGTAATGATAAAGGATATGCTTCCAAAGGACAACGAATTGCCCGAGAGTACATACAAAGCAAAGAAGGCTGTCTGCCCTCTAGGGTTAGAGGTGCAGAAGATACATGCATGCCCTAATGATTGCATCCTCTACCGTGGTGAGTACGAGGATTTGAACGCTTGCCCGGTATGTGGTGCATTGCGCTATAAGATCAGCCGCGATGAGCCTAGTGATGTCGAGGGCGAGCGCCCCAGGAAGAAGATTCCTGCCAAGGTGATGTGGTATTCTCCTATAATACCACGGTTGAAACGTTTGTTCCAAAACAAAGAGCATGCCAAGGCGATGCGATGGCACAGAGAAGACCGTAAGAAAGACGGAAAGTTGAGAGTACCCGCTGACGGGTCGCAGTGGAGAAAAATCGAAAGAAAGCACGGGAAGGAGTTTGCAGATGACGCAAGGAGCGTATGGTTTGGTCTAAGCACAGATGGCATTAATCCTTTTGGGGAGCAGAGCAGCAACCATAGCACCTGGCCTGTGACTCTATGTTTGTATAACCTTCCTCCTTGGTTGTGCATGAAGCGGAAGTTCATTATGATGCCAGTGCTCATCCAAGGCCCTAAGAAACCCGACAACGACATTGATGTGTACCTAAGGCCATTAGTTGAAGAACTCTTACAACTGTGGAATGGAACAGGTGTACGTGCGTGCGATGAGCACATGGGGGAAGAATTTGACCTAAAGGCGTTGCTGTTCGTGACCATCAATGATTGGCCTGCTCTCAGTAACCTTTCAGGACAGACAAACAAGGGATACCGCGGATGCACGCACTGTTTGGATGATACCGACAGTATATATTTGAATAGTTGTAAGAAGAATGTGTACCTGGGACATCGTCGATTTCTTCCGAGCAGGCATCCCGTAAGAAAGAAAGGCAAGCATTTCAAAGGTGAGGCGGATCACCGAACGAAGCCTCACCACGGTACTGGTGCTGATGTACATGATATGGTCAAGGATTTGAAGGTGATATTTGGAAAGGGTCCTGGCGGACAACCTGTTCCGAAGGACGCGGACGGACGCGCACCCATGTGGAAGAAGAAATCTATATTTTGGGACCTGCCATATTGGAAAGACCTAGAGGTCCGCTCTGCAATCGACGTGATGCACGTGACGAAGAATCTTTGCGTGACCCTGCTTGGCTTCTTGGGCGTGTATGGGAAGACAAAAGATACACCTGAGGCACGGGAGGACCAGCAACGTATGCACGGAGAAGACGGCATACATCAGGGTCATGCAAGCTACGCTCTTACCAAAGAAGAGAAGGAAATCTTTTTTGAATGCCTGCTCAGTATTAAGGTACCGTCTGGCTTCTCGTCGAATATAAAGGAAATAATAAACATGGCAGAGAAAAAGTTCCAGAACCTAAAGTCTCATGACTGCCAAGTGATTATGATACAACTGCTTCCGGTTGCATTGAGGGGGCTTCTACCGAAAAACGTTCGATTAGCCATTGTGAAGCTATGTGCATTTCTCAATGCAATCTCTTAGAAGGTAATCGATCCAGAAATCATACCAAGGTTACAGATTGATTTGGTGCAATGTCTTGTCAGTTTCGAGTTGGTGTTCCCACCATCCTTCTTCAACATCATGACGAACGTCCTAGTTCACCTATGCGAAGTGATTAACGTTTTGGGTCCTGTATTTCTACACAATATGTTCCCCTTTGAGAGGTTCATGGGAGTCTTAAAGAAATATGTTCATAACCGTGCTAGGCCAGAAGGAAGCATCTCCAAGGGCCATCAAAATGAGAAGGTCATTGAGTTTTGTATTGACTTTATTCCTGACCTTAAGCCGATTGGTGTTCCTGAATCGCGGCATAAGGGCAGACTAGATGGAAAAGGCATGCTAGGAGGGGAACAAATAATATGTATGGACGGACATTCTCTCACTGAAGCACACTACACAGTTCTACAGAATTCCACCTTGGTGGCTCCGTATATGGATGAACACAAGAATTTTCTACGCTCCAAACACCCGGAGCGGTCTGATGATTGGATTACACGTGAACAAACCAGGAGTTTCGCCAATTGGTTGCAGACACGTACCATGCATGACACCTCTATTGAAGATGACCTGTACTTGCTGTCCCAGTTACCATCTTCGAATATAATGACTTTCAAAGGGTACGAGATAAATGGTAATACATTTTACACGATCGCCCAAGATAAGAAGAGCACCAACCAAAACAGTGGTGTCCGCTTTAATGCAGAAACCAAGACGGGAAAGAAAACATATTATGGTTATATACAGGACATATGGGAACTTGATTATCGACGTGGTTTAAAGGTCCCTTTGTTTCGGTGCAAATGGGTCAATATGACACGAGGCGGGGTAACGGAAGACCCGCAGTACGGAATGACAACAGTGGATCTCAACAATCTTGCGTATGCAGACGAACCATTCGTCCTAGCCAATGATGTGGCACAGGTTTTCTATGTGAAGGACATGTCTACCAAGCCAAGAAAAAGAAAAGATAAGGAAGCGAATGCATCGTACGATGAGCCAAAGCGGCACATAGTTCTTTCTGGAAAGAGAAACATCGTGGGAGTGGATGACAAGACAGACAAGTCAGAAGATTATGAAAAGTTTGATGAAATTTCTCCATTCATATTGACCCGAGCATCCCGTTAAATGATGAAGATTTTCCATGGTTACGGCGCAAAGGGACACACGCGAAGAAAAAGTTTCACACCCAAAGATCTGGGATGTGATCGGCTTCACTATCATCACTTTCTTCTGTGTTTCACACCCAGGAGGGAATGTCTATAATAGTTAGGGTAGTTATGTGTTTTGGCATTTGAAACGTGAAGAAATTTTATGTGCAAACAAATTCTTTTCATGCATTTACTGATTTTTTTCCAGCTAAATGACCCTGAAATTGAAAAGCAATTCAAATGAACTCAGAAAAGGTTGAAAGTTGGCATGGTATCATAATTTCATACAAATAGCATGTGCAAGAAAGTAGAGAGGGTTACGGCAAAAACTGGATGCACTTCGTGTACAAAATGGACAATCTCTTTCGAAGTATCAGGGTTTCCAACGAAAACTGAACTGTTACAAAGGCATTTCATTTTTAAATAACCTAAGCATTACTAAATTGAATATAATGATAAAACACACTAATATTAAACATAAAAAAAAGAATCACTGAAAAAACTTTTTTCAAAGTTAAGTTATTCACAAACTAGTGATTCACACAAATTTCAAACAATTCAAAATTTAAACTATTCAAATTTGAAATCTACCAGCACTAAAAGAAATTTTGTAATTTTTTGTACCTAAAGCAAAAATATTCACAAAGAAACTCTAAATACAGCAAAAAACAACTCAAAAATAAATAAAACAAAAAAAATAAAGCAAAAAAAAAACGGAAAAAAAGCCCGCCTACTGGGCCAAAGCGGCCTGCATACGACTAGCGACACAACCTTTCGTTGGGCCAGGATGCAGGCCCGCGAAAGCCCAGTATGCCCACAAGGCGAGGAGGACAGGTAGGCCCAGTAGGCCTGATTAGGAGAGGAGCTCGAGAGAGCTACCGCACTGGGGCTTATAAACCAGTGCGGTAGCCCCTCGACTAGCGAGGTGGGACTAAACTTCCGTACCGCACCTGCGCCAGCGCACCACCTTTAGTACCGGGTCGTGGCACAAACCGGCACTAAAGGGGGGGGGCCCTTTAGTACCGGTTTGTGCCACCACCCGGTACTAAAGGGGGTCGCTTCCCGCCGCTTGGCCTGGCCAAAACAGGCCTTTAGTACCGGTTGGTGCCTCCAACCGGTACTAAAGGTGCCCTCTATATATACAACTGCTACGAAAATTTCAGTTTCCCTCTGTTTTTCTTCCTCTGTTCCGTCGTCTTCGTCGACATCGCCGCCGCCCTCGATCGTCTCCGACGTCGCCGCTCGTCTCCGTCGCCGCCCCCGTCCCCGTCGCCGCCCTCGTCTCCGTCGCCGCCCCGGGCCCGTCCCCGTCGCGCCGTCCCCGTCGCGCCGTCCCCGTCCCCGTCGCGCCGTCCCCATCTCGCCGTCCCCGTCTCGCCGTCGCCTCGCCGTCGCCTCGCCGTCGCCTCGCCGTCGCCGTCGCCCGCTGTGAGCCCTCCAGCCCCGAGCCCGTACACACACACAAGCATGTTTAATTAGTTTATATAATTATTCTTTAATTAGTTTAGATTATTTAGATTATTATTTTGTATGTTTAATTATTTTAGATAATTAGTGTTTAATTAGTTTAGATTATTTAGATTATTATTTTTTCACTATTATATATGTATGAATGCTTGTTAGATGGATATAATTAGTGCTTAATTAGTTAGAAATTAGTGTTATATAGAAATGTTAGAAATTAGTGTTATATAGAAATGTTAGAAATGTTAGAAATTTTAGTGTTATTTAGATTATTTAGATTAGCATAATTAGTGTTATATAGAAATGTTAGAAATTTTAGTTATCAAAATCCAATCATTAAAAAAATGTTACTTTTTGCGGGCATATAGCTAGTATTTGTTCTCGACGATGCCCGGCCCGCATCCTCGCCGTCGACCCGTCCGCGACGACGTCCAGCCGACCCATGTCTGGGACTGGGCTCCGTCGGCCTGGCACTGGGAGGTGCTGCTTGGAGGGGCACGCTGCTTGATGAGGAACCCGGCCGCGGGTCCCGTCGTCGACCCTGATCTCGTTTGGTGGCGTTCGCGTGGGCCAGTTTCAGTGCGGAGGGATCCGGCCCCGCCGGAGGTGTTACGTCGCCGTGTCAGGGAGGAGGACGAGCACGTCCATCGCTACATGGTTGCGTTAGAGGGTGGCAGGTTCTCCAATACGTGGCAGTATCTTCGGGGATCTCACTTCAGCTATGATCCTGTGAGGGTACCTTCTCTTTGGGTGTCCTAGATTCTTCTGTAGTATTCGATCTTTATTAGCTAATAGCCAGTGATGTACTATTCAATATTATATATTATTCGAGACGATGTATTCGAGATTATATCTATTATTCTAGAAGATGTATTCGAGATTATATCTATTATTCGAGACGATGTAATTTGAATACTAAATTGTTTTATATTTCGTTTGGATTAGTTAAACAAAAGCTATGGCAGACAATACCGACAGAGAGGGAGAACAGACCATGTTCGATATGATACGCGGGCCAGATGATAATCAGAATGAAGAAGATTATGACCGCTCCAAATTTCTAAACAACACCGGAGAGGGTGATATGATATTCGATCGCGACGACGAAATTGATGAAGTCATGAACTACAATTATGACGATGACGAAGAACATGTTGATCCTGAAACAACAAAGACCGGCGAGGTATATATATTTATATAAGCAGGCATCTGGTGATCATCCCATGTTTTAAATGACTTGAAGATATATTAACGAATTGATCTTTGTTCTTTCAGCCATCCGGATCGAGCAAATCTTCAGGCAAAATGATGAAACGAGGCCCGAACAAAAAGTTGAAGCCGGGCGTAAAGTACAATATCGAGGCATGCAGCCCTAATGGCAAACCATTAGCGCCTAAGAAGATTGCGGACAAGTTCGTTCGTCAGTGCGGAGTTCTTGTGAAGGACCAACTCCCGATCAAACTTCAAGAATGGAGAGAGCCAGCAAAGCCACGTACAGATGTTACTTTTGTCAACAAGAATCAAAAAGATCTGCTTTGGGATACTCTCATGGAACATTTCACCCTACCAGATCATTTCACAGAAGCAGATGTGCAGAAAGTCAAGGAGGCTGCTCTTAGGATGATGGCGATTGCATTCAAGAACCACAAGAATCGTGAATGGAAGAAGTACGTCAAGGGAGGAAGGAAGACTCCAGTATTCAAGCGAACACTAGAGAATCAACGTGATCATTGGGACGATTTCGTGAAATTCAAGGATTCGGAATTAGCTAAGGAACGACCGAGAATAAACAAGAAGAATGCCGAAAAAAGGATAAGTTCCATAAGCTGGGGCCAGGTGGCTATGCGGTGGCAATGCCTAAGTGGGATAAGTCTGAGAAAGAGATGCAGGATGCAGGTGTCACTCCGGCTACTAAGAGCTGGCCCCCCAGGGTCAGGACTTGGTTCTATGCGCATGGGGGGGAGTTGGACCTGGAGACAGGCAATGTTTCGACGAGGGCAAGTCTGAAGGGAGCCGACGATGCGATACTTGTTGCAATAGAAGAGGCACGAACGGGGGTGTTCCAGCCCAATAGAGAGAACGACGAGCTTACGCATGCCCTGGGAAATCCTGAACACCCGGGAAGAACACGAGGCAAGGGCGCTATTCCGTGCTATGAGTGGTTTTCGGACTGGAACACCGACTACAGAACCCGTGCGAGAAAGAAGATTGCGGAGGAGAAGAAGAGGAAGATGGAGGAGGAGCAGAGGAAGCGGGACTATGAATGCCTTCAAGGCCTAGAAGCAAGTCAAGCGGAATTGGCAGCCAAATTCCAGCGGCAGCAGGAGCAGATCGACTCACTTACCCATCAAAGGGGGTCTCAGCAGCTGCATCAGCTAGCGGATGATCCAGCATTGGATAGCACCGGCCCATCCATGCTGAGAAGCAGCGTGGGTTCGGCCGCCCCGGACGACGCAATGCTGGGTAGATACCCCGTGGATGACATCACGGAGAACACTAACTACGAGCTACACGTCAAAATGAAGAACATATCCATGAAGGTGGCGGACGGCTGTGCTTTCACAAATCCCCCCGAGGCAACCTTCCATTGCAACCCGATTCCAGCGGGCTATGCTCGTGTGTTGGTTGATGAGGTGGTGGACCCACCATATTCGGGGCTACAGCTTGACATTGCTGGAGGTGACGGCGAGCGCTTTCTCGGAGAGGCCAAACATCGTATCATCCTATGGAAAAAGGATTGCATCAACTTTCGAAGGCCACCGACACCGCGTCAGCCGACTCCTCGTCGAAGTCCGCCACCGAGTCAGTAGTCTCCCGCTCCTGCAAGTCCACCAAGTCCGGCAAAGTGTCAGGCCACTCCTCCTCCTCCAAGTCCGGCAAAGTGTCAGGACAATCCTCCTCCTCCAAGTCCGCCACAGCGTCAGACGTCCACTCCTCCTCCAAGTCCGGCACAACCTCATGCCACTCCTCTTCGTCCAACTCAGTCCCGTCAGTCGTCTCCGCCGCCTCAGCAATCGCAGAAGAGACACCCCGCAGCTATGGTGCGTAGCGGTACGAGTCAAGGTAGTACAGGAAGTACAGGCGGAGGCAAGCGATATAAATATGGTCCAAGCCTCAAGCCTCTTCCGCAGAGGTCTTATGACAGGCCCGAGGAGGAAATCACAACCATATCGAAGGCCGAGGTGGAAGCCCATTTTGCACCGAAACCGCCACCGCCGCCAAGGGAGAAAGTGCCTGAGGAAACGATTGACCACTTCATTCGTATGGCTCAACCACCAGCTCCCAAGCCTGTTGACACAGACTATGAGCGCCACATCAGGAAGTTAAATCGAGCATGTCTACAAAGGGAGGCAAGCACGTCAACATCGGGATCGAGCAAACAAGAAGCAGCTGCCAAAAAATGCGGAAAAACCATTCCCCAGCTGGGAGAACAGGCGGCACAATCGATCCCCTCGCTTGTTGTGCCAACAACAGGTGACAGTACGCGCGCCCAATATTATTGTGGGCAAACAGTGCATGTTCCCGAGGTGGGCAATGTGGTAATAACGGAGGAGCATATAATGCAGGATGAAGTTCTCAACATCACTGTTGGACAACTCCTCGAGATCGAGCCCATGCCTTTGCTTAGAGAGGATGAAGTAAAACGGGAATATGTCCGGAGCCAACCTTTGGTCGCGCCAGACAAGGTCAAGAACCTCCCAACGAGAATGTATGAATTGCATCAATGGTACATGAACATTACCAAGATTTCAGATCGATTGTCCCTCATGGTGAATGTCAAGCAGGACCATTACTACCATGAGAAAGTTGTGTCCGTTGAGTATTCAGAACTGTTTCAGTTATACAATCAAGACGCACTCGACAAATCTATCGTCAGTTGCTATTGTGTGTAAGTGATTTCTTTCTATAATTTAAGTCTCAAGCTAGCTGTAGTGATCCTTTTGATCAATCATTACCTGTAATTATCCTCACTATATTCTTTTCTGTGGTATTATGCAGGATGAAGATATATGAAATGAGAAAAGGTGGACGCTTTGGCATTGGGTTCATTGACCCAAACACCGTTAACGAATACACATGGAGGATAAATCAACGTTATGCAAAGGAAGTAGAGGACAGCATGCTAGAGTTCTTGAAGCGCCTCAAATACAATGAAGATATACTACTTCCTTACAACTTCCAGTGAGTCACACTGTCTTGTACTACAAATTCTCTGTTTTTGCCTACTAGCTAGCTACATGTTTTTGCTTACATATGCCCGCTTAATTAAGACATGCAAACGTGTGTGCATGCAGATATCACTGGGTCTTGTGTATCATTAAAGTTGACGCCGAAACAATTTAAGTACTGGACTCACTAATCTCAGAAAAAAACTGACTATAACATCTTGTATGGGATAGTCAACAGGTAATTTCAATCATTATTAACTATATATCTCGGCCTATTTCGTTCGTCATTTGATGATATGAACTATTTAATAACCCCTTTATTCATTTTCTTTGTCGGCGGGCAGGGCTTGGACAAGGTTCATCGCCGTCACGCCCGGCGAATGGAAAAAAAAGCTTAAATGGTTTCGACCCAAGGTAAGCAATTAAGTAGTACTATAGCTCTAGCTAGCTAGCTGCCATCTCTTTAATTATCATGCTTGATTAATTTTTATCTAATCAAATTCCATTCTCGTAAAGGCCCTGAAGCAGGCGCAGGGGACTGATCTGTGTGCATTCTGCGTTTGCGAGAACATTCGCATGATGGCGTCCGAAAGGAGCAGATCTCAAAGACAGGAATGGGTACGCTTGTCAGAACACTATTCATTATTTTTACACCATTATCGATATCTAGTCACACAACTAATACACATGTATATTGATCTCCTTCTTAACAGTTCAAAGAGGTGCGGGAGAAGCTCATAGAAACGGAGCGTGTAGAAGCACTTCAAGAGGAAATAGCGGGATTTTTGCTCGACCAGGTCATATATCCGAAGGGAGAATTCTATTACCCGCTACCGCCCCCATGAAAACCACTTCCAATTGTCATCGTGCTCCGAAGTCACCAATTAGGCTAATGCCACTGGCTCGGAAGGCAACATTCATATGTAGGAGAAATTGTATATAGCTATACATGTGCGTATGTGTGAATTAATTAATATGGTGGTTTGTGAGACATTGATGATCCATATATGCATGATTGATTCTACTAGAATTATATATATATATATATATATATATATATATATATATATATATATATATATATATATATATATATAACATGTACAATGTGTAGTATCGTAAAATACCAGCAAACGAAAAAGAATTAAAATAGAAACACAAAATTAAATGAAAAAGAAATCATAAAACTAAAAAAACCCAAACATTATACCAACCGGTACTAAAGGGCTCCAGGCCCCCGGAGCTGGCTCGTGCCACGTGGTTGCCCTTTAGCACCGGTTCGTGCTAAACCGGTACTAAAGGGGGGGAGGGCCTTTAGTGACCACAAATTAGTGCCGGTTATGTAACCGGCACTATAGGGCCTTACGAACCGGTGCTAATGCCCGATTCTGCACTAGTGCCATGATGAGGAGAGAGTAGTTCACCCTCGGGGCTGAGGGTATGTACCAGTAGCTATGTGTTTGATCTCTCCGTCTCTCATGTTCTCTCAATGGCACGATCTTGATGTATCGCGAGCTTTGCTATTATAGTTGGATCTTATGATGTTTCTCCCTCTCTACTCTCTTGTGATGAATTGAGTTTTACTCTTGAAGTTATCTTGTCTGATTGAGTCTTTTATGATGTGAGAATACTTGATGTATGTCTTGCCGTGCTTATCTATGGTGACAATGGGATATCACGTGCCACTTGATGTATGTTTTGGTGATCAACTTGCGGGTTCCGCCCATGAACCTATGCATAGGGGTTGACATACATTTTCGTCTTGACTCTCCGGTAGAAACTTTGAGGCACTCTTTGAAGTACTTTGTGTTGGTTGAATAGATGAATCTGATATTGTGTGATGCATATCGTATAATCATGCCCACGGATACTTGAGGTGACAATGGAGTATCTAGGTGACATTAGGGTTTTGGTTGATTTGTGTCTTAAGGTATTATTCTAGTACGAACCCTTGAATAGATTGATACGAAAGAAACTTTGAGGTGGTTTCGTACCCTACCATAATCTCTTCGTTTGTTCTCCGCCATTAGTGGCTTTGAAGTGACTCTTTGTTGCATGTTGAGGGATTGTTATATGATCTATCTATGTTATTATTGTTGAGAGAACTTGCACTAGTGAAAGTATGAACCCTAGGCCTTGTTTCCTATCACTGCAATACCGTTTGTGCTCACGTTTATCATTAGTTACCTTGCTGTTTTTATATTTTCATATTACAAAAACCTATATCTACCATCCATATTGCACTTGTATCACCATCTCTTCGCCGAACTAGTGCACCTATACAATTTGCCATTGTATTGGGTGTGTTGGGGACACAAGAGACTCTTTGTTATTTGGTTGCAGGGTTGTTTGAGATAGACCATCTTCATCATACACCTCCTACGTATTGATAAACCTTAGGTCATCCACTTGAAGGAAATTTGCTACTGTCCTACAAACATGTGCACTTGCAGGCCCAACAACGTCTACAAGAAGAAGGTTGTGTAGTAGACATCACCGGCCACCACTTCTCCACCAAATTCCTCGTCCCACTTCGCCGCCATCTCCCCAATTCGCCGTCGCCCCACTTCGCCGCCGTCTTCTGCCAACGTCGACGCCCCTGGAGCCACCAGAGCCGCGTGCCATCGACGCCACCGGAGCCGTGTGGTCTCATCAACGCCACGGGAGCCACCCTCGACGCCCCTGCCTCCCTCGCCACCACTGCCTCCCTCGCCATCACCGGAGACGCCCCTGCCTCCCTCGCCACCACTGCCTCCCTTGCCACCACCGAAGCCATCCTCTGTAAGCCCCCACCCCTCCTCTCTCTCTCTCTCATGCATAGCACAAACACTGGATAGAGAACTAGCTAGCTAGGTTCACTAGTTTAATTAGGTTAATTGTCTAGGTTAGTGCAACAATTTAGTTAGGCTTTGACAGAGAACTAGTTAGGTTAACTAGTTTAATTAGGTTAATTATCTAGGTTAGTGCAAAAATTTAGTTAGGGCTTTGACAGAGAACTAGTTAGGTTAACTAGTTTAATTAGGTTAATTATCTAGGTTAGTGCAAAAATTTATTTAGGGCTTTGACAGAGAATTAGCTAGGTTAATTAGTTTAATTAGGTTAATTATCTAAGTAACTAGGTTAACTAACTAGGTTCAATAGGTAGGTTAATTAGGTTCGTTAGGTTAATAAGCTAGGTTAAGTAGGTTGGCTAGGTTAGAGCAAAAATTTATTTTAGAGCATTAGGTTAGAAGTGTTAGAGAAATGGAGTTCGTTTGCAATTTAATTGGGTTCTGTCCTAGGCAGAGAAGGGTTAGAGAAAATAATGTGTGTGTGTGTGTGTGAGAGAGAGAGAGAGAGAGAGGAATAGCTAGATCAACATAATTTGGATTCTGTCCTAGGCAGAGAAGTGTTTAGTGAGGTCATTTTGCAAAGGTTTTTGATTTTTGAAAAGACCACTATTTTTCAAGGAAAAGAATTTAGGCAAGTTTTATTTTAAAGATGATCCCTTCCTACACTTTTATTGTTGATTATATCTTTTCATATAAGTGGTCATGTTATATCTTTTCATTGAAGTGGTTCGATTGTGCCCAAGTGGCCTTTTGTTGTTTCCAGGGAATGAAGCTGAGTGGCCTATGTTAACATTGCATTTGATTTTTTTTATTAATCATGCATTTGAAAAATGTTAAATGTGTATTAAAGAAATGTTGATCATGTGTTAAAAAATGTTTATCTTGAAGACATCGAGATCGTATCTTGAGTGTCTTCTCCTGGTCGTCCAAGACCAGTAGGTGGACTAGCTTCTTTGGATGCTCCAAATAGACAACGAGGGGAATCAGTGGCCTGAGAGAAATGACACTGGCTTCCCCCTAGTCAGCTTGTTTGATGACCTTGGGAGGAGATCACTGGAAATATTGCGCCTTTTATGAGCATCCTTGGCATGAGCAATTAATCATGAAAGTTCATTGTTGGCACAAGTTGAGAAAATGTAATGAGAGCCATGGCCGCCGCCATCGATCACCTCATTCAAGTGATCCTACGTGTCATAACAAAGTTCCCCGAACAATCTTCATCCAACTGTGGACCATGAAGCTAGCCTCATCGTCTTCCAACATATCATGGAGGAAGATGCACAATACCTTGAGGAAACGGATCTCACCAGCACTGAGCAGATCTGATGGTAGACTCTGTCCAGGATGGAGCTTCCGGAGGAGGGGCCGACGGGCCTTAGCCAAGCAGTAATGGAAACTTCCCTTGCCGCCCCAAGAGAAATTGGACTGGGGTCCTTAACAAAAAAATCACGTCAAGAGAAGAAGAACCAGGATCCTCCATCTGTGCCAAGAGGAACAAAAAAATCACATCAAGACAGTTTAACACATTGCTCCGCTGATGAAGTAGAGGAACAACTTCACAATATTTTTAATAGATCTGTTGACATTTGTTTAGACGTGGAATGTTGTATTTATGGGGAGTAGAGATGGGTTGGATTAGGCTTTGGGATGAAGTCTGAATTATATGATGTTTGGCTGAAACCTTAATTTTCTATTTCTATGGGCTTTAGTATGGATGTATTTAGGCTGCACCAAATTAATTCAATACTCACTTTGTCCCATATAATATAGAGAGCAATGGTTTTCGTGGAAGTCAAATGTTAAAAACTTTGAACAATTTTAAAGAGAAATTTATCTATTTCTGTAATACTTTCTTCATTCACAAATATAAGATGTTCTAAGTTTTTTTTAAAAAAAAATCAGACGTATATGGACAAGTTTTCATGTGATTGTTTAATCATTTCAGTTCATATATAGCCAATATTAAAATATTCAAAACATATTATACTTCATTTTTGTATACAAATCCATTTCATTTTTATGATCAAATTTTGATTAATAATTATGGTTGGTCAACAAGTCTAGCGCTTCTCTTCGACTGACATCGTTGATGTCTTGGTCCTCCTGCACAACTTATCACCTTTATCTGATATTTTTTTCGCTCCTATATAACCATCATAATGGGGGGTCTAATCATGCAAAGGATCCATCGTGAACTCCAATATCGAGGCAGAACAATTCTAAATCATTCTTATATCCAAGGCGATATAAAATAATAATTTATTAATACTAAACTTTTATACTTATTTTATATTTTAATATTATTATATTAATTTCAATTGGTCTATTTATTTTACTATTTTTCTATCATAGTTAGCCACATAACAATGTTTCTAAATAATATTTTATTATTTTTTTGTTATGCAGTTGGAATATATTTCATTTAAACATTTGTTCTGCAAGATTTAAGTTTTATGATTTAACATTTTTTTGTTTGGGTATTTTGAATTAGATTTTTGTTATTATAGGATAAAGTATGTAGTGTATATGTATATATTCGCGGACCTAGGCATGTGTTCATATATATTTATTATTGAATATTGTGATAGAGATTTTTGAATCATATACACTAACCAATATCTTAATAGTAGTTTCTAGTCTTCTACCAACTGGCACTCGTATATGGTTCATACATCCCAACGATCAGGTACACACTACTGCAGAAATTTTACCAGTTGCTTGCACAAAACCTCTACTAATAGCATGCATGAATTACAACTTCTTTTCTTCTTCTCTTATTTATCCGAGAAGCAATCACTAAACATATGGGTTATCCCTCTAGCTATTATCTAGTACATGATAGTAGAAAATAAATCTGCGCTTTGCTGCACCCGTCCATATTAAGGAAATAACTATATAGATGTCTAAAAATGCATGGAACAACAGAAATATATGAGTTGTAGTACAACTAAAAGATAATATGCGTTGATATATATAGACCATTGAGCGTATTTTTTTGGGTAATATCCAGCGAGTCGCTAACTCAATAGCATACACAATTTTTTTTGTGGACTAGTGAGTGTTCACAATAATAACATACACAATTGAACAAGGCAAATAGTTAAAGCAATAATTTGTAATAATTACACTTAAGCTCGTTGTCTAGCCACATATACTTTTATATCGCTAGTTATAATTCTCAAGTTAAACCTTCATAGCTAGCTAGGTGTGAACCAAACGAAAAAATATTCTCTGAAGAGAATAAATTCTCTTTGGAGCTTCTTGAAACACAAATTAAACAAAGGGGTTTCGGTTAGAAGAAAAATATAATACTCAAGTGTCTCTTTAACACCCACTAGTCCCTCTGAATCATGACTCAAGTATTAATTTGAATCTTTGGTGACGGGGTTATGTCAAATAGTGATAGATGCAATGGGTGGCTTAAATTTGCAGGACACGTAATTCTAACAAGCACGGTCTGTGTCCATCTTCGCCAGCCTAGGGTGTAACTTTGGCTGTTGTTTCTATGCAAGCACTTCCAAGAGTCAGCACCCCCCCCCCCCCCTCCTTTTTATTACAATGCGGACACCAGATTACTAGGGTTTGGGGCATGAATAATGATTGGTCTGGTCTCCATGATGTGCATACTCTCTCCCTCTCCCTCTCTCCTCCTCCTCCTCCTCCTCCCTTCCACCCTTCCATTTTATTAAAAAAAACAAAAACGTTGGAGCTTTCACATAAAGTCATCATATTCATTAATCTAAAAAACGTTGGCGACGTGGCGAGTAGAGCTGGGTCAGCGCTTGTCTTTCCGGTGTCGACGGTCCAGTGCGCCAATGGGTGCACCTCTGATGATTTCGTGTTGTGATAGAGAAGGCGGAGCTGCGGTTGGCGGGGCCACTACGGCAGTGATGACTCCACGAGGGTTGTTTCAGCGTGTGGTGCTCTCGGGATGGTGCCATGTCCTATAGGTTTCACCCGGTCTTCCTCTAATTAACAGGCAAATCTCTTCTTCTTAATCAATAAAAATGGCAAATCTTTTGCCTCACCCTTAAAAAAAAACAGCCTAGTCCAGGCTCGCCTCACCAGGCAGCAAACACTTGAGGTATAAGGCTCAAACCAGGCAGCTTATTTTCTTCAGGCAGGCTGTCGTTATTGACTGAATTATTGACGTCGTCGACGCCATATCCATTATCCTGCTCCTATCCATAGCGAATTATCCATGGAGGGCAGCGGCGACGACCACGGCGCCTTCATCGAGAAATTCATCCTGCCGCCGCCTAATTCCTCCGACCAGCAGCAGCAGCAGCTCCCCCTGCACGGCCTCACCTTCGCCATCAAGGACATGTACGACCACCTCGCTCCCTCCATCCCTTCCTGGATCACATCGATGTTCAGCAATCAGACTGACTGACGGGTCGATTCATGGCAGCTTCGACGTCGCCGGCCGTGTCACCGGCTTCGGCACCCCGGACTGGGCCCGGACGCACGCGCCGGCCGCCGCAACCGCCCCCGCCGTGCTGGCCGCGCTCGCCGCCGGCGCGACGGGCGTGGGCAAGACGGTGATGGACGAGATGGCCTACAGCATCAACGGCGAGAACGCGCACTACGGCACCCCCGCCAACCCCTGCGCCCCCGGCCGCGTCCCCGGCGGCTCCTCCAGCGGCTCCGCCGTCGCCGTCGCCGCCAGCCTCGCCGACTTCGCCCTCGGCACCGACACCGGCGGCAGCGTCAGGGTGCCCGCCGCCTACTGCGGCATCTTCGGCCTCCGCCCCTCCCATGGACTGGTCTCCACCGAGAACGTCGTGCCCATGGCGCAGATGTTCGACACTGTCGGTAATTTCAGTCTAGCCCTGCTACTGTCAGTGTTCAGCAGACGAATTATTCAGACATATGAGAGCATCTCAGTGTGATTATGCTTACAGGGTGGTTTGCTAGAGATCTGCCTACGCTGTCTCGTGTCACCGACGTGATGCTGCCGCCGGTGGCAGCTGCCACCGATGTCGATGCCGAGATACGACGACGACCGAGCCGTGTCATCATTCCTGCAGACTGTTTCAAGATCTTGGGCTCCTCTGACGATGACCACACCTACGAGATCCTCAATGCTTGTGCGGCCAAAGTATTCGGCTGTAAGTATTTAGCATGAACTCCAACTCATCCATCCTTGGTATCCCTTGATGCAGAGTAGAGCAGAGCAGGGCAGTTTACTAATATAAGTTTCTGAACCTTGTGTGGTGTGTGTGGTGACTGACTGACAGGTGATGCAGTGGTGGACAATGGCAACCTTGGTGATTTTGTCTCCAGCAATGTTCCGAGCATCGGCAAGTTCATGACCGACTTGTCTGCGGTCGAAGCATCATCATCTTGTGTGCCGGCTCTGTCTGCCATCTCACGTGTTATGCGGGTCCTTCAAAGGTGTGCAACCACAACATACCTACTTAATAACACTAGGCGCAACCACCGTCAAATGAACTCAGTCATCTATGTAATGGGATTGCCAGCAGTTTACTCCAAATTGTACTTATGCACATGGATGAGATTAAATGTACCACATGTTTTCAGGTCTGAATTCAAAGCAAACCATGCGGAGTGGGTGAATACGGTGAAGCCGAACCTCGGCCCTGGCATCCGAGAGCGAGTGCAGGAGGCCATTGCATCAGAGGATGAGTCCGCCATGGAGGACCTTCATGCCGTCAGGACCGAATTCAAGTCTGCACTAGCCGCTCTCCTCAAGGTAAATTCGTTCACTTTTAACAGTTCAAACATAATTAGCAATCATAATCCCATTGCTGCACACATGCATTTTCTGAACATGCAGTCTGTCAGGCAGTAGTAGGAGTTGATTTTTTTTTTCTTGCTGTGATCGAATGAATTCGCATTCCATAGGACGATGGAATCCTGGCAATCCCTACGGTCCCTGGCGCGCCACCGAAGCTACGCATGGACGCAGCACTGCTGGAGGACTTTCGGGCTAGGGCCTTCTCGCTGCTGTCCATCGCCGGCTTGTCGGGGTTCTGCCAGATCAGCATCCCGCTGGGCACCCGCGACGGCGTCCCGGTGTCAGTGTCGCTGCTCGCAGGACACGGCGGTGACCGTTTCGTCGTCGCTGTAGCCCAGGAGCTCCATGAGGCGCTCCAAGCCGAGGCCGCAGCAACCTGGGGCTCATCAGCTTAGCTTAACTCTGTCATATCTTGCTGAATTCTCCAGTACAGGAAATTGTATGAGTATATATATCTGAACATATGCAATATATACCGTGAAGAGCAGAGCTGACGGAGTGTGTGTACTATGAAGATTTTGACCATCATGCAAACAAATTTAGACGGTTGATTAATACAAACGAAATACTCCCTCTGTCCCAAAATAAGTGTCTTAAGCTTAGTACAAATTTGTGCTAGAGCTAGTACAAAAGTAAGACACTTATTTTAAAACAGAGGGACTATTTCACACTACACAACAATACTAATCGGTTACATCGCTAATCGATTGACACTGGAGAACCAAAGTCATCTTCCATCTTTGCCCAGAATTGATCAAACACCCATCTCTGGTGCGTCGCGATATCCTGGTCATCGTCATCCCAAATACCACAAGCCTCGTCGTCACCATCATACTCGTCGCCAGCCTGACCAAGTAGTTTTCCTCCAGCTGCCCCGGTGTTAGCAGAAGGCTACGTCGTGCGTGGTCGTGGTCGTCGAACAAAAAGTAGAGGAAGTCAGGGACGACGTCGGCGTGGTGATCCACCAGGGTGGCGTTTGGTTCACGAGCGAAGATACCTGGCTAAGGATATCCTTAACCATGTGGCTCGGGATAGCCATTTTTTGTTGTTTGGTTGTGAGGGATTAGGTGAGTTGGATAACCACATTATTTTGTTTGGTAGGGAGGATACAGATGGCTAGGGATAACCAGTTGTGTGTTTGGTTGAGAGGATGAAAGAGTGGATGATTGTAATCCTCACCATTTTGTATGAGGTGGTGAGATTACCCCTCCAATATGTAGTT
The DNA here is from genome assembly GCF_018294505.1 of Triticum aestivum. NCBI lineage: Eukaryota > Viridiplantae > Streptophyta > Magnoliopsida > Poales > Poaceae > Triticum > Triticum aestivum. Next base: position 808,327,059 of record NC_057798.1, on the reverse strand, counting down.
TCAGCAATATAGATATAGCTCAACTTTGATTTTGAAATTTAGAAGTAAACTTTAACATCACAGACCAACATAACATGTCAACACCAATAATTTCGAAAATAGGAAAGTGCAACTTCATAATCATAGTCCAACATCTTAGACAAGTAGCAACTATACATAATAAACTAGTAGTGCAGGAGATGTAGGTATGAAATAGTACATCATCTCTAAGTTATACAACCCATAGTTCATAGTCTGGTTGACATCAAAAGTAAGTCATACAACCCAAAGTCCATATTGTTGGGTCATATCAAAAGAGGTCATGCAAATACCACACATGCCTTCAATCTTCAACCATCCATTGGAGGGAAGGTGTTCTTCACATACCTAGCAACCCAAATACTCTTTTGGTCCTTCTCCAAGAGTTGAAACGCCATTGCAATGTTCGGATTCTCAACCAAGTAGGCAAAATAATGGGCAAGGTAATCAATACCGAAAAAGGGAATATCTTTCATGCCCTCCCAAAGGCCCACCATGGAGTTGTTCGTAGAGATGCTCGTGGAGCTGTTGTCAGTGCTAACTGTTGCAGATCCTGGGTGAGGCTCGGGGGTGAGAGGAAGGTCACGAGAGAGAGGAGGAGAAGATTTCTCTGGAGAACTCTATCTGATTCATTCCCAGATGCAAGGTGTATATACAGGTGCTTTTACAGTTTTCACCCTCTACAGTCCCACAATTACAAGTAAGTCCTACCAACACTCCCCCTCAAGATGGGGCAAAGATATCAATAAGCCCCATCTTGCTACAATTCTTAACAAAAGATACAACATTCAACCCCTTTGTCAATACATCTGCTAACTGATTTATAGACTTAACATAAGTAACTTGGAGAATCCCCACTTCTAGTTTTTCTTTGATGAAATGTCTATCTGTTTCTACATGCTTAGTTCTATCATGGTGAACTGGATTGTGGACAATGTTAACTGCAGCTTGATTGTCACAATATAGTTGGAGGGGTACACCACCAAGCAGATGAAGTTCTGTTAGTAGCATTTTTAACCACATTAACTCGCATAACCCAGATGCCATTGCTCTAAACTCAGCCTCAGCCGTAGACCTTGCAACTACACTCTGCTTCTTGCTCCTCCAACTAACTAGATTGCCACCAACAAACATACAATAACCTGATGTAGACCTTCTGTCATCTAAACACCCAGCCCAATCAGCATCGGTATATCCCTCAATATTCAGATGTCCATGAGCAGAAAACAGTACTCCTTTCCCAGGACAACCCTTAAGATATCTAAGGATTCTGTTTACTGCATCCATATGAATAGACCGTGGGTCATGCATATATCTACTCACCACACTTACGGCATATGCAATATCTGGTCTAGTGTGTGATAAGTATATAAGTCGCCCAACCAATCGCTGGTACTGTTGTTTATCCACAGAATCCCCAGAGTCAGCAATTATGCGATGATTAAGTTCAATTGGTGTGACTGCTGGTTTACAATTTAACATTCCAGTTTCATTGAGTAAATCTATCACATATTTCCTTTGTGAGAGATAAATACCTTGTACACCATATGCTACTTCGATCCCAAGGAAATAGTGAAGATAGCCCAGGTCTTTAACTTCAAATGACCTTGCCAGTGCCTTCTTCAACCAAGAGATCTCACCATCATCATTCCCTGTAATGACTATGTCATCAACATATACAATAAGCACAGTAACTCTATCATGATTATGCTTGTAAAATAAGGTATGATCAGCATTGCTTTGTTTAAATCCCATAGAACAAATCTCATTTCTAAATCGTCCAAACCATGCTCTAGGTGACTGTTTCAAACCATATAGAGATTTTTTCAGCCTACACACTTTTCCCTTTGTCTCTTGTGTACCAAACCCCGGGGGAATCTCCATATAAACCTCTTCATGCAGATCCCCATGAAGAAAAGCATTTTTAACATCCATTTGAAATAATTTCCACTTATTATTTGCAGCTATAGATATGAGAGCTCTAATGGTGTTCATTTTCGCCACTGGTGCAAAGGTCTCATCATAATCGACTCCATAAGTTTGACTATACCCCTTTGCCACTAATCTGGCTTTATACCTTTCCACCTGTCCCTCTGAATTTTGTTTCAAGGTAAATACCCACTTACAACCAACAACCCTTTTATTAGGAGGAAGAGTAGTGAGTACCCAAGTATTGTTCTTGTCCAGTGCTGTCATCTCCTCTATCATAGCTGCCCTCCATTTTGGGTTTAACTTTGCCTCCTGCCAATCCCGTGGTAAGGGTCCTGCAGAATCCAGTGCTGCGATAAAGGATTTATAAGAAGGACCAACAGTGCCATAAGATACATAGCTAGAGACATTATATGGATCCAATTTAGAGGGAAACTTCCCAGCCTTAGACCGTGGCTGCTTTCTATGAGCTATTGGAACATCAAGGTCGTCATATTGAGAAGAGATGTTACCACTGTCTGAGGAAGGTCTGGAGTCATCAGGTTGACTTTGAGTATCATCTTGTTGGTCAGCTTCCTGCTCTTGCTCATGTTGTTGTCCATAAGCCTTAGCTTCAGGTTCCAACACTTGTATTTGTTCCTGGGTATGTCGTTTTCGTGTATACACCTGCATCTCCCTTTCCTCGTTTGGTTTTGGCCATCGGGGTGCTGCATTTGATGTATCATACTGCTCCCCCTTTCTTTGTTCTTCTTTTGTTTCTGCATGGATTACCCCAATTATCATCCCTTTTGATGTTGTGTCATCATCTCCCTCTTCCTTGTCTCCCACTGTCCCACAATCTGCATCTAACATGTTATCAGTAAACAAATCAGGAAACACATCAGTTAAGTCTGTTGGTTCCCCATAAAATGGTTCATGTTCTCTAAATACCACATCCATACTCATGAACATTCTTCTTTCCGAAGGACACCAACACTTGTAACCTTTTTGCTTACTAGAATACCCCACAAATATACACTTTAATGCCCTTGGATCTAGCTTACCAACTGAAGGCCTATAATCCTTCACAAAGCATGTACACCCAAATACTTTTGGTGGAACCACATATGTAGTGTCCCCGGTTAGACATTCGATTGGTGTCTTGTACCCAAGCACCCTGGATGGCATCCTGTTCATCAAGTAGGCCGCAGTCATGACTGCTTCACTCCACAAAAACTTTGGGACATTCATGGCAAACATCATACACCGAGCAATCTCTAGGAGATGCCTATTTTTCCTTTCTGCTAGTCCATTCTGTTCAGATGTACCCGGACAGGTAGTCTGATGGATAATTCCGTAACTTGATAGATATTCATCAAGTTCTTTGTTCACATACTCGGTACCATTATCCGAACGTAGTACCTTCACACATGCACAATATTGGGTCCTAATCATATTATGAAAATCTCTAAAGCATTCAAATACATCACTCTTATGACGCAAAACATAGACCCAAGTAGTTCTAGTGCAACAGTCGATGAATGTAACAAAATAGTGATAACCATTTATCGATGTCACCCCACTGGGACCCCATACATCTGAGTGTATAGTTTGTAGAGGTACATCACTTCTATTATCAGATGACAAATAAGAGCTCCTAGTTTGCTTTCCGAACTGACAAGCATCACACATTAGTTGTTCCTTGCTAATTTTACAATAAAGATTAGGGTAGAGCTGACCCAGAGTAGCAAAAGATAGATGTCCCAAGCGACGATGTTGAAGTAGAAATTCTTCTAGGGGTGAGGAGGACACCGCAGCAGCCACAGTAGGGAATATCTTATTATCCAGGTAATATAACCCATCACGCATGCTCCCCGTCCCAAGCTTTCTTCCAGTCCCAAGTTCCTGAAATATGCACCAGGTAGGAAAGAATATAGCAGCACAATTCAGCTCTTCAGTAATACAGCTGATCGACAAAAGGTTAATTGGAAATGCGGGGACATGCAAGACAGAAGAAAGTGACATATTTGGACTGCACTTGACCATTCCAGACCCCACAATCGCTTGAGTAGAACCATCAGCTAATTTTACACTTTCCCTTCTTAGATTAGAAATATAATTGTAAAAATCCTTATTAGATCCAGCCATATGTCTAGATGCACCAGAGTCAATTAACCATTGTGCCCCTGTTGTAAAATTATCACTACATCCCATAATAGAAGAGTTGTTACCAGCGAAGTTGGCTGACGAAGATGATGCTTGTGTCTCCGAGGGCCGCAGATCCCCAAGGCTCAAATTCTTTAGTTGACGCCATTTCTCTAACTCATCGGCGGTCATCTCGATGCTCACAGTCCTAGATGGTTCTTCAGCAACAGCAGAAGTGTGTGCCCTTCCTATTGACCGCATACCTCTTCCACGACCACCACCACGTCCATCAAGTCCGCGACCACGCGCTCTGCCATGCCAGTCCAGGCCTCTACCACGACCTCCTCCTATTAGTTGTGGGCAGGCTGCCTTGAAGTGTCCTGGCTGGCCACATTCAAAGCACTTCTTCTCATGAGTATTTGCTCCTGGTCTTGGATAATTACAACTCTCGACAGCAAGGAGAGCTGAACGCCTTTGTGACACACCTTGGGCCATGGGTCCTGTTGTCTCCAATTTCAACCGAGTTTCCTCGCTTATAATTGCAGCAATTGCTTGCTCTAGACTGGGCAACTTCCCACTACCATAAAGTGCTGCTCTCCTATTCTCGAACTTAGGATGAAGACCATTTAAGAAGTCCCTAACACGCCTTCTTTCAGTCCATTTACTATGTTTCTCAACACATTTCCCACATTCCATCTCAACTGGAGCATAGTAATCAAGATCACTCCACAACCTTTTCAGTTCTGACACATATTCCACAACAGTCTTCTCGCCCTGGCCTAGCTCCTGTAGTTCCTTTTGAATCCTACATGCCAACATCTCATTCCCTACACCTGAATATGTCCCCTTCAGGAGCCTCCAAATTTCTGAGGCCTCCTTGATCCTTTCAACTTGCTTTGCAATCTGAGATGATATTGAGCTTAAAAGCCAAGCTCTCACCAATGCATTTGTTGCTTTCCACTTCTGGGCCTCTTTCGAATTTTCCTCGATAGGCTTCTCCATTGTTCCCAGTATATACCCCTCAAGGTTCCTCGAGATCAGGATGGTCTCGGCATGCTCTGCCCAACTGGAATAATTTTCCGCACCCTCTAGCTTCACATGTGGCATTTGCAACGGGTGAATCTCTTCCTTGGCTTCAGTCTCTGGTCTTGAGTTTCCGACCTGCTTGCTAATTGCATCAAAGAGTGCTCTGTATTTCTCATCCATAGACTGAAGCACAGCTGCAAGTTCCCCGGCTATAACTGCCGCAGGAGCATTTACATTTTCTCCCATCTTGCAAGTTCTTCAGGGTCACACTGCAGTACTGTACAGCCCTCAATCACCACTTCAAGCGAGTAATCTCCCCTGTGAATCGACCCTGCAGCCTACCTTCTAGCTGCACCTCAACCTTGCACCCAAGAACCAACTCACCAATCTCACCTTCACCTGAATAAATCCTACTCAACCCCTCAACAACGGCTGTACTACACCTCCTGGGTACCACTCACCTCTGTCTCCAGTCCGTTGGCTATTTGCCTTGCTCGCAGCTGGCTCCCCTGGTCCACTGCAGCCGCCGCCGGCCCCCTGCTCCACTGCAGCAGCAGCCGGTCCCCTTCTCCACCGCAGCCAAGAACACAATCAGGCAGCCCCGATTTGACTCTCTGCCGCACCAAATCGGGCCCCAGAACCTCTGCCTTTACCTTCCAACACTCCGTGCCGTCAATCTGAGCGATTCTGGAGCGAATCCCCGACCTGCTCTGATGCCATGTTGCAGATCCTGGGTGAGGCTCGGGGGTGAGAGGAAGGTCACGAGAGAGAGGAGGAGAAGATTTCTCTGGAGAACTCTATCTGATTCATTCCCAGATGCAAGGTGTATATACAGGTGCTTTTACAGTTTTCACCCTCTACAGTCCCACAATTACAAGTAAGTCCTACCAACACTAACACTCCTCTCTATGGCAATAGCAAGCCTTTCACCCACTGCCATAAGGGTTGATTGCAGCCCCTCATCAACACTAGACTTTGTTTTGGCCCTTTTGGGATTGGGAGCCACTGAATCGCCTCCATTGCTTGACTTGCTACCTTCTTCAAGTGGGGAAGCCTCATTATCTGAAATTTCATTAACCTCTGTACCAAGGGGGTCATTTGAGCCTTTCGTATATTGACCTGTGGCCATAGTATTTCCATGAATGATAGCCATCTCATTATAGTGCTTCAGAGGCTTGTTCAGAAAAGGTTCATCCTCTTTGTGGTCCTAGAAAAAAGAAAACGACATCAACAAGTAGACAAGCAGCAAGTATTTAGCATAAACAAATGAAATCCCGCAAGTATTTCACATAAAGAAACTCACTTCAGGTTATATTTTACATGTAGAAACAAATTCCAGCAAGTAAATGGCATATAGAAACTATATCCAGCAACTATTTAGCATAAACAAATGAAATCCAGAAAGTATTTGACATAAAGAAACTCATTTCAAGTTATATTTTACATGTAGAAACAAATTCCAGCAAGTAAATGGCATATAGAAACTATATCCAGCAAGTATTTGGCATAAACAAATGAGATCCAGCAAGTATTTGACATAAAGAAACTCATTTTAGCTTATATTTGACATGTAGAAACAATTTCTAGCAAGTAAATGGCATATAGAAACTATTTCCAACAAGTATATGGCACATAGAAACACATTCCAGCTTGTACTTGACATATAGAGATACCTTAATATGGTTAGTGTAGTGCTCATGATCAAGAACGATCATAAACTTCTCATCATCCCATAATGCACCACTCAACCCCCTAAGTCTGAGTATTGTTCCCCATTTCCTCCTCCATGTCCTATTGTGATTACCAATGTTGGCATGAGTCAAATTGAGCTGAAAATGCTCATTCATAGCAGTCGCACAACGAGCCAATTGGCACTTCTTGAAGCCAGTTGATGTTCTAACTCCATCGCCCACAACCTTGCATAGGTGATCAAGCATGAAGGAAGTCATCGGAGCTGTCCATACAATTTGTTTAGCCTCCATTTCCTATAAGGTTATGCACAGATGTTTCATGATTATAAATTTATATAACTAAAAGAGGTAAGAACATTATATTCAGCACACAATCTCTCATCACCAATAAATTTCAGCTTGTAAAAGAGGTAAAAACATTCAATACAGCACATAGTATGTCTTTACCAATAACTTTCAGCAAGTAAAGGAGGTAAAAACATTCAATACAACCCATAATGTGGCATTACAAATAAATTCCAGCAAGTACAAGGTTTCAAAAAAGAAGAACACAAAATTACAATGGTTTAAATCGAGCTACTACATATGATTCTGCTGCATGTAGTTCTGGCGGTCTGCCCACATATTATCAGCGATTCCTTGCCTAAAATTAACCATTGCTGTATGTTCACTTGCTTGACCACTTGATGATGAAGCATGGTTAATATGGGCAACCCACTCATCCTCGGGTATGATATACTCATCTATCCCATCATTGATGACCCAATTATGAATAATGCAGCAAGCTACAACAATGTCTACTTGAGTAGGATATTTGAAAAATGGGGTAGCATCATCAAGTATTTTGAATCTTCCCTTGAGCGACCCAAATCCACGTTCTACGGTCGTGCGAAGAGAAGAATGCCTAAGATTAAACAACTCCTTTTCATTTATAGGAGGATTGTTGCCCCACTCATTCAAATGGTATCTCACTCCACGAAAAGGGGGCAAGAACCCTAGCTTAGCTCCATATCCAGCATCAACTAGATAAAATTTTCCTAGCATATGAGCAACAAGCGGGTTACTTTGCTATATTTGATAATGCCATTGACAAAATGTTGCTAACTCTCGTTACCTTGTGGTACACGAAGACCATTTGGACGGTTTAACGCATCACGTAAAACTAGCGCATCATGTGCTGACCCCTCCCAACCAGCCAATACATATGTAAACCGAAGATCAAAATCAACGGCTGCCATCACATTTTGAGTTGTGTGGATCTTTCTACCACGAAAGGAAGGCTCCATATCCTTTGTTACGGAGGCTCGTACATGTGTACCATCAATAGCTCCGATACAATCCTATTTCATGAAAAAAAAGGATAAAGATTAAGATCTAAGTCAATCCTAGCCTACAAAATCAAAATTCTGTTGTCACTCGTCCTCATACCTTAAAGTATGGATCCCACCAGTAGTTCCCTTTTATTTTGGATTGGGTCTCCAACGAGGGCTTCCTAATGAGGTCACCACGTAGCTCTCCAACAGCATGAAGGACTTTCTTGAAATAACGACTTACAACTTCACCGGATCTACCAAAGTTGCCACCTATTATCCTATTCCTAACATTGTGTCCAACGGTGTGCAAAAACATAGCAACTTGTTGTTCAATGGACAAATGAATCGTATCTTCAAGCAACTTACGGTCCCGTAAAAGTTTACAAAATCAAAAGAAAGGTCCTCTTCCAAGCCTAAGCATGTTCACACATGCCGTTTCATCTCTCCATATTTTATTATCTAGGTACTCACTTCTCATCCTATCCCTCTCATCTATTGGCCCATAACATATGACAGCACGCCTTTTTCTTTTTCGAGACTGAACTACCAATGTCATCATCGATACAAGCATATATGACACAACCGCAAATATTAGCCTCTTTTGCTTGATATCCATCTACATTGCAACATTGAAACAATAGTAAATTGATATGAATCCGCTCAATGTCCACTTAATTGAAATATCACAACAAAAACATGTTCATGGCAGAAGTACATAGCAAATGCTTTTAAATCGTCCTTATTTTCTCATGGCAGAAGTACATAGCAGAATGTACAGCAGTTTATACCTTGAGAAGAGCAGAGAAGTTGCAAACAAACAGAGAGGATGCAAAAGAGTGTCTCCCGTCCAAGCTGCAGAAAATGAACGAGAGGAAGAAATTATTAGACGCATATATGGGGAGAATATAGAGGTTCTAAACGAACAGAGGGGCTCCTCCCGCCGGCGCTCCATGTTTCTCTGAAACCACCGGCCAAACAATGTCGTTCCACAGCGACCAAACCCTCTCGTTCCCCACTGCCATAGACCCAGCAAACCCCTTCCCCTCGCCCCCCCTCCCGCCCCCCGCGGATCTGCCCGTTCCCGGCGGCCGGATCTATCCGTTTCTTCCCGCCGGTGCTACACTCCCCTCCCGCCTTGGCCAAGCAACCGGGAGAGGCAAAGGACAGGGAGGATAGACAGGGGAACGAGGAGGAGTAAGATCCGTACCTCCGCTGCGCCGGAATCCAAGCTGAATCGCGCCGCCGCCTCGATCCAAATCGCCGCCACCTCTGCCACTTCTTCTATCTGGTGAGGGGGTTGTGAGGGTCTCGGGTGAGGGGGTGAGATAAGAAGGAAACGAAAACCCGTTCGCGCGCTGAGCGGTGACCGAAGCGGGAAAAAGAGGCGCTCGCACGCGGGTGGCTGCCCTCATCCGCGAGAATTTCGCGACTTTCCTTAGCCAGGTTTTGGGCGAATATTCGACAGTATCTGGCTATCCGTATCCTCCCTGGCTGGTCAACCAAACAGGTGGCATCCCTAGCAAAATGGGCTATCCCTGTCCCTAGGGTGGATACAACCAAACGCCACCCAGATGGAGCATCAACGACGGCTTGCCCGGTTCCAGACAACGTCGAACAGGGTGATCCATGAAATGCAATATTAACAATTTTTTGAACACATGGTCAACATTTTTTATAAACCCAATTAACATTTTTAAAATGAATGATTAACATTTTTCAAAAAAACTTTGATTAAGATTTTATTAAATACTTGTTGCACATTTTTTTTCAAAATGCTTGATTAACATATTTATATACATGAACACATTTTTCATCATTTTTATTATACATGGTCAACATTTTTTATATACACATTTAACATTTTTCAAATGCTTGATTAAGATTTTGAAACACTTGTTCAACATTTTCTCACATGCTTGATTAATATTTCTATATACACGATCAACCTTTTTCATCATTTTTTTAATACATAGTTAAGATTTTTTCTATACACATTTAACATTTTCCAAATGCTAAATTAACCATTTTCATATACCTATCCAACACTTTTTCAAATGCTTCACCAACCTCCCCAACCCACGCCCACTCTTCGGTGGGGGGTCTCCCAAGCGGGGAGGCGCCAACGGATGGCGAAACTTCTCCGTACGAGTTAGGGTTGCCGAATTGAGAGCAGTGAGCACCATTATTTACAATTGAGCAGTGAGCATGAGTGAGTAAGCACGATTATGTACGATTGAGCAGTGAGCATGATTGGTCATGTTTGAATTTTTTCTATTGATTTTTTCTGTCGCGGGAGATCTTTTTTTTTACACCACAACTTGGGAAGTCCCATGCTCAAATTTGGTCACTTTTGAGATGCTTTTCCAATTTTAAAGTATTAACTGATTTTTCAGCCACTAAAAAGGGTAAATGCTCTTCAGCTCCAAATAACGTGCAAACGAGTTCGGAAGTTGATCGAACCTAGCATGATGTCTTAACAGGGCCCATGTAGGTTGTGGTAAAAATTTGAGAGCGTTACGACAAAAAACTTGATGCACCTCATGTACAAACCGAACACTCTCGAGAGGAAGGAAGCACTCGCCTGTCGCATAAAACTTTAATTTTTTCATCCTTGCTCTTCTAAACTTTTGCTATGTTGAATACACACCACTGATGGGTCATGCAAAAGCTTGGGACTACTCCGGGTTAATAAACATGATGTTCACAAGCACTTTCCTTAGCTTCAAGACTGTGTTGACAAAAGAAAACAATTGTATTAACAAAATGTATAAATACAAATAGTTGGAATGCTTAAATATTACATGATCCGAGCAACACAAGCAGATATTTACCCTCTCTGCCAGATGACTAGCAGACAGGGTTTAAAGAAGTGGCTGGTAGCTAGATAGGAAGACCATGATAGTGACGAAACAAACCTTCTCTTCTTTGATGATCTCCTAGTTTTGGCGGTCGTCTTTGAAACAAGAAAGATTGCAGAATCATGTCGCGAGCCCCAAAGCATACCGTGTTCCGCCAGCTTAGGGTCACGAATGCAATAATTGATTGCGTCTGTTTGTATTGCATCCTTTCTTTCGTGTAAGCTAATCCTGTCTTGCAATTTGGACCGGAGATGAGGTGCAAACGCAATGGCCATCTCTATACCTGGCCAGGTTTTTATGGTGTCTATACGGGCTTCATGAGTGGAGCTCCTCGAGCGAGTAGTACTCAGAAGCTTAAAAGTGGCAGCCCACAATAAATATAACAAACCGAACTTCTTGTGGAAATATGCCTGCAAACACGGATGAGATGATATTGTTAGCACATGGCTTGTTTGTCCCTCTTGCTTTGCAACAAAATGAATCTGAAATCCATAATGTAACCACTCGGATCAAATGTTCCAAGAAACGTCCCGAACCTTTGAAATACGTAACATGTTGTGTAGTTAGTTGAGTGAGTTCTCCTGTTGCAACTTCACCCAAAGTCATGATGGAGGTCCAAGTGACTGCAAACGTTTGCGGCAACACCAACTATGTTTCTTCTTTGGAAACGTTTTGCCGAGAACCAACTCATGTCCGTTATGGCGAATGAGCTGGAATGATGAAGTATATGATCCGGCTGATGATTGAGATTATTCACAACATATTGAATCAAGGGACTCAAAATGACAGTGACAAGGATGTCAACAGAGATTACTAGAAATATGGAATTAACCATAATGCAGGGGCAAGAAATTCTGGAGTAATAGGCTGCTGAGGATTTTTAGAAGATCGAATAATATTTCGAAGAACTTTGTGAAACACATGAACAACTAGGATGAACGGATCCTCGGTAAGTGCGAGGAATTATCCGTAGGGGTATTCATTTGGCAAAGAACTGCAAAGCAGCAGGCACAAAGTATTCTTGAAACAATAGAGAGAATTTCGGGGTATCTTGTAATAACAAGATCAACGGGGAATGATTGTATGCATGGCAAGTGTACATGGTTATCCATAGGGGTTTATCGATGGAAGGGAATTGCAAAAGCATTGGCACAAAGTTTCGAGAGAACATCATAGACTGTCTTCGGAATCTTCTGATGCAGCAGGCGATCATCTGTAATAAGGGGCTTTCCGAAAGAAAGTAGTTACGGGAACGTAGAGTCAAAGTTAGTAAAATCATTTAACCCGAATAGAAGAGAGATCAGAGTCTCAGAGTATAGAAGAGTAATAAAAGATTCTAATACCACCCAATGGCGACATGGGCTCGTAAGCCACACAGGCATGTTAGTAAAAGTTTTGTAATGACTAGACTCAACTCCGGTCAAGGAGTTGGAAGGGGGATACCAACTTGTGACGCCCTCGACACTGGCAGTCGGCTCTGATACCAACTTGTGACACCCTCGATTCAATCGTAAACTAAACATACACACAAATGTGTACGATCAAGATCAAGGACTCATGGGAAGATATCACAACACAACTCTAGACATAAATAAAATAATACAAGCTTTATATTACAAGCCAGGGGCCTTGAGGGCTCGAATACATAAGCTCGAACATAAACGTGTCAGCAGAAACAACAATATCTGAGTACAGACATTAGTTAAACAAGTTGCCATAAGATGGCTAGTATAAACTGGGATACAGATCGAAGAAGTGCAGGCCTCCTGCCCGGGATCCTCCTAAACTACTCCTGGTCGTCGGTGGGCTGCACAAAGTAGTAGGCACCCTCGGTGTAGTATGAGTCGTCCCCGGTGGCATCTTGCTCCTGGGTCCAACATCTGGTTGCGACGTTCGAGAAGAATGGAAAAAAGGGGGGAAAGAGGGAGCAAAGCAACCATGAGTACTCATCCAAACTACTCGCAAGAAATGATCTACACTACATATGCATTGGTATAAATGAAAGGGGTAGTATCGGGTGGACTGAACTGCAGAATGCCACAATAAGAGAGGGATAGCTAGTCCTAACGAAGACTACGCTTCTGGCAGTCTCCATCTTGAAGCATATAGAAGAGAGTAGATGGTAAGTTAACCAAGTAACATCGTATAACATAATCCTACCTGACGATCCTCTCCTCGTCACCCTGTGAGAGAGCGATCTCCGGGTTGTCTTTAAAACTTATCTGGGTGTGTTTTATTAAGTATCCGGTTCTAGTTGTCATGAGGTCGGAATACAATTTCAAGCATCCGGTTACCGTGGACACGACTATTCGAACAGATTAACTTCCCTACAAGGGTGCACCACATTACCCAACATGCTTGATGCTCTGGTCGGGCACACTTTCCTAGGTCATGTCCGGCCTCAGAAGATCAACACATTGCAGCCCTACCTAGGCACAACAGAGAGGTCAGCACTCCGGTCTAAATCCTAAGCACGCAGGGGTCTTGGGCCCATCGTCCGCTTCACTCCTGCACGTTGCGAACGCGGCCGGTGAGCAGACCTAGCAGCCTCCATTAGAAAGCAGGGTGCTTTACATGGTCCAACCCGGCGTGCCGCTCAGTCGTTGACGTCTGGAAAGCTTCAGATGATAGTACGACGCTGAGTGCCCATAACTGTCCCTCGTAGTTGGTTAGTGTGTATAGATCAAAAGACCAACTTAGATCAAATATCCAAATCTCGTTAAGTGTGTTATTTTGAAACAACCGCGGACTAGGTCCACCTGTCTCCTAGGGGGTCACAACCTGCCCTGTCGCTCCGCCACAAAGAATCACTCGTGGGCTGTTGGGAATCCAGGCCCATCATAACCTGGATGGAACCACCTGCCCCTTTGATGACCCACAAGTGTAGGGGATCTATCATAGTCCTTCCGATAAGTAAGAGTGTCGAACCTAACGAGGAGCAGAAGGAAATTATAAGAAGTTTTCAGTAAGGTTTTCTCTGCAAGCACTGAAATTGTAAGTGATAGATAGTTTTGTGATAAGATAAATTGTAACGAGTAACTAGCAATGAAAGTAAATAAACTGCAGCAAGGTGGCCCAATCCTTTTGTAGCAAAGGATAAGCCTGGACAATTTCTTATAATCAGAAAAGAGCTCCCGAGGACACATGGGAATTATCGTCAAGCTAGTTTTCATCACACTCATATGATTCGCGTTCGGTACTTTGATAATTTGATATGTGGGTGGACCGGTGCTTGGGTACTGCCCTTACTTGGACAAGCATCCCACTTATGATTAACCCCTATTGCAAGCGTTCGCAACTGCAAAAGAAGTATTAAGGTAAACCTAACCACATCATTAAACATATGGATCCAAATCAGTCCCTAACGAAGCAACACATAAACTAGGGTTTAAGCTTCTGTCACTCTAGCAACCCATCATCTACTTATTACTTCCCAATGCCTTCCTCTAGGCCCAAATAATGGTGAAGTGTCATGTAGTCGACGTTCACATAACACCACTAGAGGAAAGACAACATACATCTCATCAAAATATCGAACGAATACCAAATTCACATGACTTCTAATAGCAAGACTTCACCCATGTCCTCAGGAACAAACTTAACTACTAACAAAGCATATTCATGTTCATAATCAGAGGAGTAATAATATGCATTAAGGATCTAAACATATGATCTTCCACCAAGTAAACCAATTAGCATCAACTACAAGGAGTAATCAACACTACTAGCAGCCCACAGGTACTAATTTGTGGTTTTGATACAAGATTGAATACAAGAGATGAACTAGGGTTTTGAGGGAGATGGTGCTGGTGAAGATGTTGATGGAGATTGACCCCCTCCCGATGATAGGATCGTTGGTGATGACGATGGTGATGACTTCCCTCTCCCGGAGGGAAGTTTCCCCGGCAGAACAGCTCTGCCGGAGCTCTAGATTGGTTCCGCCAAGGTTTCGCCTCGTGGCGGTGGAGTTTCGTCCCGTAAGCTTGTCCACGATTTTTCCAGGGTAAAATTCTTCATATAGCAGAAGATGGACACCGGAAGGCCACCATGGGGCCCAGGAGACAGGGGGCGCGCCCAGTAGGGGTGGGCGCGTCCCCCACCCTGCTGGCCAGGGTGTGGGCCCCCTGAGGTATTTCTTCCGCTCAATAATTCTTATTAATTCCAAAAACAGGTTTCGTGGAGTTTCAGGATTTTTGGAGCGGTGCAGAATATGTTTCCAATGTTTGCTCCTTTTCCAGCCAGAATTCCAGCTGCCGACATTCCCCCTCTTCATGGTAAACCTTGTAAAGTAAGAGAAAATAGCCATAAGTACTGGGATATAATGTGTAATAACAGCCCATAATGCAATAAATATTGATATAAAAGCATGATGCAAAATGGACGTATCACCCTTCAGCTCAGTCCGTGAATCACTCGCGGGTACTCTACGAGCCGACACGACTTTAGTCACATCATGAATCATATATAATAGTGTAATATGTATATACCAATGATCAACACCTGACGTGATCACGGTCCGATAGTATAGCATGGCAGACGGACAAGAATGTAGGGCCACTGATGGAATACTAGCATGCTACACTAAGCATTTAGGATTGTAGGTAAAAGTATCAACAGTAGTATCACAGACAGGCCATGCATCAGTATAGGATCAATTTTTTTGCATCGAACTCAGGAACCTTAGAATCATAGTATTACAATCCGCGTGCAGGCAAGAGACCAAAAAAACATGGCTTACATCAAGCCAACTCTCAGTTCCATCCAATGCGCTAGCTAAACGGGCACACTGATGCTCCGACACATTAGCTTCCCTGCTGACATGCGTGATAGATAAAGAAGCAAAGGTAGCACTAATTTCCTCCAGTTCATTCAAGATAGGCGTTGCAACTGATCTGGTGTTGCCGCGCGAATTCCATAGATCAACTAGCTCCAAGCAGTCAATCTCCATGATCACATGTGAGAAACCACGAAGTTGCGCAAAGATCATGCCGTCCCGAAGAGCAAGCAACTCCGCTATGAAGGGGTCCGATATGCCAAACAGAGGTTTGCACCAGGCACCAAGGAACGCGATGTGTGATCTGGCTACACCTCCCGCTCCCCCCTCATTTCGTCAGCATTAAGTGCGCCGTTAGTGTTGATAGTAACCCAGCCCTCATTTTCCTTCCCAAAGGAGGAAGTTCCAGGATCGCCAAAGTCTCATGAACCCACTTCAACGCTTGTACAGGGTTGTAACCTTCGCGATCATGGGTCCAGTTGTTCTGTGACGTCCATATGCTATGCATAATTGTGATTATCCTGCATCTGTCCTCATCAAAGAACATGGGATCGAGCAGAATATCACGCGCCCATGTATCATGGTGCAAACGTGGGAGAGAGAGCTGAAATCTATCCCTCGCAGCCACCCAAAACGACTTTGCATGAGAGCAATGGATTAGTGCATGTAACATGTCTTCGTCCATCGCTTTGCAAACATCACATAGACCCAACTGCTTGATATGGCGATAGCGCAAAGTAGCCGAGTCAGGTAATATCACTTGGAGAACTCTCCACCAGAATACCCGTACCTTGGGAACGACTCGTAATCGCCAAAGAGCAGTCCACAACTGTTTGTTAGCTGATGAAGTTTCTATAGTCTCCCCTTCCTCTCGAGAGCCAAGCTCGTTGCGAGTCATAAGAGAACGATACGCTGATTTTACAGTGTAGATGCCCGACTTCTCCAAAGACCAGGCTAGAGTATCTTCGCCACCCGCCGGATTCAGTGGTATATTAAGAATGGCTACCGCATCAGGGTGCAAGAAATTTTGACAAACAATATGTTCATTACAATTCCCTGAGTATTCATCAATGAGATCCGAAACACTATTGAGCGGCATAGTGCCAATGCGCCCCCTAGGTTTCAGTGTGGTCGTGTTCAGAATCCAGCTGTCAGTCCAAGTGGAAATGGTTGAGCCATCGCCAGCTCGACAAATGAGACCAATCTGTAGTGCATCTCCTCCTGCCACTATTGCCTTCCAGGTTGCCGACGCTTTGGCCAGAATTGTTGCATTGAGAAAATCTGTGTGAGGGTAGTATTTTCCTTTCAGTACCCTAGCACATAAAGAGTCCGGTCTTGTAAGAAGACGCCAACCGTGTTTCCCAAGCATAGCGAGGTTGAAGGACTGCATGTTGCAAAAACCCATACCACCTTTTACTTTAGGCACCTCGAGCTTATCCCATGAGAGCCAGTGTAGCGAGCGCTTGTCGATCGAACTGCCCCACCAGTACTTAGCCATGAACGAAGTGATCTACTTGCAAACTTTCTTCGTCAAGAGAAAACAGCTCATGCTGAAGGTGGGGATCGACTGGACAACCGTCTTGAGAAGTACCTCCCTGGCCGCACAGTCCATGTTTCACTCTGACCAGCCCCGCAGTTTATCACGACACCTGTCCACCATGTGTTCGAAAGTCCCACTGGTAATTTTCCCAGTCACCGTCGGGAGGCCCAGGTAACGTTCAGAGAACGCTTCCATGAAGATACCAAGAGATTGTTTCAGACTCTGTCGGAGGGGCTGTCCCATATTAGCACTGAAATAGACCAAACTTTTCTCCCGGTTCACTGCCTGTCCAGAGCATTCAGCGTAAATCCGGAGAATCTCATTGAGCCTCTCTGTGCTTTGAGCTTTTGCACTGAGGAAAATCAAGCTGTCGTCAGTAAATAATAGGTGATTAACCCACGGTGCATGGATGCTCACCCTGATGCCTCTGTCCACATATGCGCCGCCAAAATTATTCAGGAGTGAAGTAAGGCCCTTGATGGTGAACCGGACCGAAGTCACACACTTCATAATCAAGCGAACAAAGTTATCACCAAAGCCCAACCTGACTAGCATTGACTCGAGATAGTGCCATTCCACTCTATCATATGCTTTGAGCATGTCGAGCTTCACCGCGCAACATGCATTTTTACCCTTCTTTCGCCTCTTGATAGCATGAATACTTTCGTACGCCACTAGTATGTTATCTGTGATCAACCGGCCCGGGACAAAGGCGCTTTGTTCCTTGCCAATCACCTCATCCAAAATCCCTCGAACTCTATTTGCAATTGCTTTGAGTGCAATCTTATAAAGAACAGGGCAAAGAGCAATCGACCTGATTTGAGAAATTTTTTGCGGGTGTCGTGCCTTGGGAATCAATGTGATGGAAGTATCGTTCAGACCCAAAGGTAGCTCTCCTCCATTCAGGAACTGTAGCACGGCCACTGTGATGTCCTCACCAAGAACGTCCCAATGTTGTTGGTAAAACCCCGCTGTGAACCCATCGACCCTCGGGGCCTTAGATGGCGCCATGTCAAACAGAGCCTTTTTCACTTCTGCAGCCACATATGGCCTATTGAGATGATCATTCATTTGATCAGTAACGCTGGGTTGCACACAATTCAATAGGTCATCCATGGGATGAAAGCCTTGTGTCTGGTACAAGGCGTGAGAAAAACTGCTGATTTCCTCCTTAACCTCCTATGGATCTTGCAACATGTGACCTTGTGAGTTTTCCAAACAAGTAATACGGTTAATCCTCTTGCGATGGGCGGCTTGAGCTTGGAAGTAGCCGGTGTTACGATCTCCCACCCGTAACCAAAGCACTCGCGACCTTTGCTTAAGCCAAATCTCCTCTTGTCTCATGGCTTCTCGCAATTGCGATGCTACAACGTTCTCCTCCTTTGTAGGCCCTCGGCCCATCGAGACGCTCCTTAAACGATCTAGGCGTTTCTGGAGGCAGCGGACTTTCTTTTGTAGATTACCGAATTCTCGCTCTCCCCAGGCTCCCAGATCTTTCTGCACTGTCCCCAGTGCTTCCACGATACCTTGTAACCCTCTCTGACCAGCGCCAACTTGGCACAAGTCATGCACAAGCTTGTCGTACTGGCTATGAGATTGCCACACTTCTTCGTATCTGAAGTTTCTTTTTTGCTCGAGGCCAGCTGTTGTTCATACTAGTTCTGAGCTCGGCTACTACGAAGCAATGGTCTGACTCCACACTACTCACATGCTTGACGGAGGTGGACTGAAATAAATTCAGAAACCCCTCATTGGCAAGAGCGCGGTCCAGCCGGGCTTTCACGTTCGCAAGCCCCGGCTGTCTGTTATCCCATGTATAGGGAATACCTCTTCATCCCAAATCTTGTAAAGAACAGTCGTCAACCGCGTCACGAAACGCCCTCATCTGGTATTTCGGCCGCGCATTAACACTGAAGTGCTCATCCCCTTGGAATGTTTCATTAAAATCACCCATGCAGATCCATGCCTCATGCGGGATAGCAAATAGCGTGCGGAGAAATCTCCAACTGTGATGCCTATTCTCCACACGGGGCGCTCCATAGAAACCAGTGAAACGCCAAGTTTTATTATCCTGTTTGACAGATACATCAATATGAGATTGACTGAAATTTTTCAGACTAACATTGACATCTTTAGACCAAAACAGTCCGATGCCACCACTAAGCCCGTCGCTATCGACGGCAAAACAACCAGAGAAGCCTAAACTGAATTTCAGGTCTTCCACTCTTTTGCCCTTTATCTTGGTTTCCATTACAAACAGAAGGGCGGGACCTTCTTGCTTCGCAATCTTGCGAAGCTCTCGAACTGTCTGATGGTTCCCAAGCCCTCGACAGTTCCAACTGATAGTGCTCATTGCGCCCGACAGCGCTGACTAGCAGTCGCTGCCGATGTTTTCGACGACGGTGGTGTCGGTTTCTTCTTCTTTGGATCTCTCTCAACAAAAATAGTTCCCAAGTCCTCTGTCTCTCCCTCTGGAGCCACTCCCCGAAGATCATCCTCATGTTCATGTCCTTCTGCTTTCTCCTTGATAGCAAGGGGAGCTGTCGCCACTTTCCGATAGACTTGGGTCGGCGGCGCTCCTTTTCTTTTGTTCAGAGATGGATTCTTGGCAGGAGAGGTCACCTCAACTCCCTCTTTCTGCTTGGAACTTGACGAGCGTGACTCTCGCGTGCTGCGTTGCGTCTCTGGTTTCTCCTTTGTCGAGTTCTCACCAAAAAAACCTTTCTTCCGGTCCTCAGGCGCCCGAAGGCTTGCCTGGAAGGGGAGATCACCATTCGCATCTCTCTTGGTATCATAGCAGTCCACTTGATCTCTCTTGGTAGATTTAATAACATTCCATCTGCGGAGAGGTTTAAGCACATCAATGGTGACTCTTGCTCTCAGGAAACCCCCCACTGGATCAATCTGGGCGATGGTGGCATGTTTGTCAATTTGCCGCGCTATCGCCAAGCCCCTTATGTTGTTCCTCAAGTTGTAAGGTAGGTTAACTACCCTAACCCAGACCGGTAGCCGATCGAACTTGAGCTCCGACGGCTGCATGTGCTCTTCGAAATACTCCAGGATCACCGCGTTCTTGCTGATATGCCAAGGTGCGCCCTCCCAGACGCGATCGCGATCCCGCTTGGAGTCGAACTCAGCAGCGAACATGTTCTCTCCAAGAGGCCGAAATTCCAGCCCCCTAGGGTTTCCCCATGCCGGACGGAGGGCGTTGCAGATCGTTTGGATGTGGAGGAGATTACGATGCAACACCTTCCCTGCCAGTAGCCACTTTGCCGGAGCATCATCGTTGGCGTCGTTGATCACCAAAGGCGTCGCCTCCTCCTCGGTGATGTCCAGCTTCCCGAGTGCCTCCTCCATCTGCGCCCGCGCGGAACGAGGGGAGAGGGCACCACTCCTTTTCTATCCTTTGCCGACGGTCGGTGTCGCCATCGACCCCGAGCTTGCGTTGCGGCCCGTCGATGGACTCAGCGGCCGCCGTCGAAGTTCCACCCAAACCCTAGTCGCCGCAAGGGGTTTTTAGGGTTTAGAGGAAAACTCAACCCTAATCTTGCGTTGTTAGTATAGGATCAAATTGACAACAGTAACAATACTCTAATGCAAGCAGTATAGAGAAGGAATGGGTGATAT
Source organism: Triticum aestivum (assembly GCF_018294505.1). Classification (NCBI taxonomy): domain Eukaryota; kingdom Viridiplantae; phylum Streptophyta; class Magnoliopsida; order Poales; family Poaceae; genus Triticum; species Triticum aestivum. The sequence goes on along the minus strand of NC_057798.1, from coordinate 808,306,159 downwards.
CAGGATGATCAGGGGGTTGGCTTGCCTGGAAGCTCGGTTGAGAAGGAAGGGTCGTCAACGCCGTAGTCGACCGGGGCAGCAGTGGCGTCAGTATCAAAGTCTACCGGAGAAAAGAGGGGGAAGAAACAATGGATACAATACAAACAGATGCATAACGATGCATGACATGACAATAAGAGGTGCTACGTGTGATCTAACGCAGCAATAGGTGATACTAGTGGAGGGGGAAAACATCCGGGAAAGTATTCCCGGTGTTTGGCATTTTCGAACAGATGAAACGGAGGGGGACAGTTGCATGTTCGCTATGCTAGGGATGCGTGGCAGACAAACGGAGAGCGTACTCGGATTCGCCATCTTTTCTAAACAACTTTCATGTACAAAGTATTTTCATCCGAGTTATGGATTATTTTATATTAATTTTCAAAAATTTAAACAATATTCCGGAATTACTTTTTATACACAGACTGAGGCAGCCACAGTCAGTGACATGTGGGGCCAGTTAAAGCCCAGTCAGCAGTCAACAGAGTTAGATCACTGACAAGTACTGGCACAACCCACTCGCACTTCAAACCACTAGAGGAGAAGGTGAGGGGAGAACGCAACGGCGGAGGCGGAACAATCGATGGTGTTCGCGGCCGTCGGTGGTGCTCGCCGGAGCGGAGCGGCTTCGCCGGAACCCGAGTGGGTTGAAGGTAATGCTCGCTTCATCTCTTGTAACCCCTTCCTGCATTTTTCCCCCTTCCCTCCCTGTTTGATTCCTAGATCGATTCCTAGAGATTCTGGCGATTCGGCGGTGCGTCGGCGTTCCCGCCGGCGCCGAAGTTGTCTGCTATCCGTTTGTTGGTGGGACTGGGCAGTTTCGTCGCCGCCGCCGCCGCGGCATCGTCGGTGCGGCTTTGCCTGCTCGGAGGCATGCACTAGTCTTGCGTATGGATTTGGGAGGTGTCTGCCCGTTTGTTCTGATGCGCATTGGTTCGAAATTTGGGTTTGCAGTCAGTTCGTGCGAGAATTTTTGAGGTTGATTTTGAAGTCGAAGTAGTTGCCATTGAAACCTAGATCTAGTTAGTTTGGTTTTGAAACTATAGAATGAGGCGAACTTGGCAGAATGACTGAACGTGAACAAAATGTGTGGCAACTAAACTCCCTGAACAAATGTGATAGTTGCCACAAACGTGTTTTCCTTTTGCGGCAACAGATTACTGAAAATGACTGTCATAGTTGCCACATTCAAGCTTTCACATAGGGCAACTAATTTTTATTGAATGACTATGATAGTTGCCACACACACGCTCTTCCATGTGGCAAACTGAATTTTGCTGAATTTATATGATAGTAACCACGAACATGCTTTTTCATTGTGAGATCTAATTTTTTCTGAATTATTTGTGATAGTTTCCACACTTTGATAGTTGCCACAATCGGTAGTGAATGCAGTTTCGGCATCCAGCTGCACTGGACGGAACTAATGTGCACATCGAGTGTGCGTGTTTGCCACTTGGATTGTATAATGATGTGGCAAATAGAATGTGAACACAATGTCTGTTGCCACAATGCAGATATGATAGTGTGGCAAATTGGCTGCATAATATGGCAACCACATTTGCGTACCAATTGTGCCAGATGCCATATCATGTCTGCTGCCACATCATGTCTGTTGCCATGTTACAGTCAGTACAATGTGGCATTTTCATTGTACTACGGACGCAATTTTTTCGTTCTGCCACAATGACTTTTTTGATTTCTGAACATACTGTGCCTGTTTTCAGGTTATCGATTCAGATGTGGTTTCATTGCTTTTTTGTACTACATTGGGCTAACATGGCAACTTCAACATTTTCTTTTCAAGTGCATTTACCAACGTGCTTACTTGCCACATTTCTGTTCTCGACAATCATAGGGGGGGGGGGACGCGTGCGTGTTCATGCTATATTTTTGCATTCACTAGTGACATTTTCTGTTAGGTGGCAAATGCTTACCTCTTGCATTTACATTTTCCCCCTTAACAATTTGGTATATTCCTACATAAGCAGAATGGCTCATGGGGATCATCAAAATGATGATGATGATTTCATGGATCCACCACAGCGTAACCGGGCAACTGGACGGAGAAAAGAGGGCGACGAGGTAACTGTCCACACACCCGCCCCATCTCCTCCCGATTTTTGTTATTGGTTGGCACCTGTATCTTTTGTAGTCATCTATCATGAACTAAATTTTCATGACATTGCAAAACATGGCAACAGCTGATCACTTTTGTGTCTGTTTTTTGCAGAAGAAGAAACGTATTCGCAACAGAGCCTCCCAGGAACGTCTGACGGTGTTGATTGAAAAATTCACCGACGATCAAAAGGGAGCTGCTACTGAGATGGGTATGCAGGCTCTGATGGATGTCCGGTGCACGAACCTTGTCAACCCTGTATGCGACTGGCTTGGTGAGATCTACGAGCCTGCCTCCAGGGAATTCGTGATTCCGGGACGTGGAAGACTCCCGTTGAACGAGGAATCCATGTTCTGCACTTTTGGTGTGCCTCGTGGACATATCAAAGTCCCGTATGAGGTCAATAACGAGATCGAGGAAGCGCTGTTCGCCCGTTTGTTTCCTGGATTGGAGTCCATGCCGAACACGTCTGTACTGGCAGATTCGCTGCAGGCCATGACGACACACGGAGAAGTTTTCAAGATGAAGCTACTCATGTACCTAATCTCAGTTGTTTTCGCGCCGACCACTTCCCTTCGCCCAAGCAACAACTGTTTCCCCATCCTGGTGAATGATCCATCCTTACTACTTTATTTTCCTTCAACTTTTTGGCTCCGATGTCACGTGTTAAGCTAATGACTGCCAGTGTTTTCGTTGTTTTTTTTGTTTGATTTCAGATGCGGCAAACTTTTCGCCCTGAAATTTTGTGTGGTGCAGGCGAATCTGAAAAATGTGAAGAACATGAATTGGTGTAAGTTTATTGCCGACTTTCTCCACGATGCTTTCGCAAACAAGATGTACCAGAAGGGTTGTCGACTGCATTTAATGGTATTTATTTTACCAGATCTCTGTGTGAACTCTTGTTAATAACACTGTTTTATTCATGCATGGCAACCTGATCACAACAAGATGGCAACTGCCATAATGACAATGTGGCAACTGCCATAATGACAATATGGCAACTGCCATACTGACAACGTGGCAACTGCCATCATAATAGCATGGCAATTGCTATCACAGTATGATGGCAAATGCCAGCACACTATGATGGCAACTACCACATACATACTATCATTGTATCATACATTATCCTGCTCTTTTTTCCCAAATACAAAGTACCCACGATGGCAACTGACATTTCTTTCTTTGTAAAATTGTTACAAATCAGCTCATGTATGTCGACTGTCTTGATCTGTCCACTGTGGATTTCACTGAGGTAGGAGGCCCGCCGCGTATGCACAAGTTTGTTGTTTCTGCGTGGACCATCAATGTTGTCAAGGCTGTGCTTGCCGCAGACAGGGCAACTGATACCACATATGGAAAACTATAGGTTAGTTTATCTCTTCACACGGCATGCTTACAAATTTGACATGAGGCAACCGTCCGTGTTTTATAAGGCATGCTTACAATTTCTTTTTGTTTTTCAGAGCTGATGGCCAAGCATGCTATAGACTACAGCGTGTTTGGTGGGCCTCAAAAATTTGAAAAGTGGATGGATGTGCACTCAGCTCCGTCTTGCCCTTCCGAGGTAATCAAAATATCGACATCCATTGTTTGCCGTGGATTACTTGTTGATGTCGTGCAAGCGACTGCAATACGGGTTGTTGTTGATGCTTCTTGTTTTCGTGCACAGGTGAGGGCACCAGTTGAGCATCTAATTGGGTAGTTTGCATCCGGAATGACCGGCTTGCTCGGTAAGTTGGTTGAGGGGTGGACGTCCCTCAGTGCCTCTGACAGCGACGCGGTTGTGAGGCAGTTCACTTCATTTGTCCCAGAACGTACACATCGACCAACCGGTTGCCGTGGCCGGTATGACTACAACAGTTCCCAAGAGCCCGGTGACACACAAGATGACGTAGATGGAGACGCTGGCCTCAGCAAGGATGACGACGATGACATGGCTAATGTGCATCAGGACACGGATGACGATGAACATGCTGAAGTTCGCACAGGCGGCAACAAGGGCAAGGATGCAACAGATGCCCCCCCACCGGAGAAAGTGAAAGAACATACGGCTGCGAGAGGCCAGGGGGTGTTTGAAGGAAATATGCCCTAGAGGCAATAATAAAGTTATTATTTATTTCCTTATTTCATGATAAATGTTTATTATTCATGCTAGAATTGTATTAACCGGAAACATAATACATGTGTGAATACATAGACAAACAGAGTGTCACTAGTATGCCTCTACTAGACTAGCTTGTTAATCAAAGATGGTTAAGTTTCCTAACCATAGACAAAGGAGTTGTTATTTGATTAACAAGGTCACATCATTAGTTGAATGATCTGATTGACATGACCCATTCCATTAGCTTAGCACCCGATCGTTTAGTATGTTGCTATTGCTTTTATCCATGACTTATACATGTTCCTATAACTATGAGATTATGCAACTCCCGTTTACCGGAGGAACACTTTGGGTACTACCAAACGTCACAACATAACTGGGTGATTATAAAGGAGTACTACAGGTGTCTCCAAAGGCAGATGTTGGGTTGGCGTATTTCGAGATTAGGATTTGTCACTCCGATTGTCGGAGAGGTATCTCTGGGCCCTCTCGGTAATACACATCACTTAAGCCTTGCAAGCATTACAACTAATGAGTTAGCTGTGAGATGATGTATTACGGAACGAGTAAAGAGACTTGCCGGTAACGAGATTGAACTAGGTATTGGATACCGCCGATCGAATCTCGGGCAAGTAACATACCGATGACAAAGGGAACAACGTATGTTGTTATGCGGTCTGACCGATAAAGATCTTCGTAGAATATGTAGGAGCCAATATGGGCATCCAGGTCCCGCTATTGGTTATTGACCGGAGACGTGTCTCGGTCATGTCTACATTGTTCTCGAACCGTAGGGTCCGCACGCTTAAGGTTTCGATGACGGTTATATTATGGGTTTGTGTATTTTGATGTACCGAAGAAGTTCGGAGTCCCGGATGTGATCACGGACATGACGAGGAGTCTCAAAATGGTCGAGACATAAAGATTGATATATTGGACGGCTATATTCGGACACCGGAAAGGTTCCGGAAGTTTCCGGAGAAAACCGGAGTGCCGGAGGGGTTACCGGAACCCCCCGGGGAAGTAATGGGCCTTATTGGGACGAGAGGGGAGAGAGAGGGCCGCAGCAGGAGGTGGAGCGCGCCCCCCCCAGGGGAGTCCGAATAGGACAAGGAGGGGGGGGGGCGCGGCCCCCCTTTCCCTCTCCCTCTCCCTCTCCTTCCTTCCCCCTTCCTCCTTCCTAGTTGGACTAGGAAAGGGGAGTCCTACTCCCACTAGGAGGAGGACTCCCCCCTCCCTTGGCGTGCCCCTAGGCCGGCCGGCCCTCCCCCTTGCTCCTTTATATACGGGGGCAGGGGGCACCCTAGGACACACAAGTTGATCCTTGAGATCGTTCCTTAGCCGTGTGCGGTGCCCCCCTCCACCATAATCCACGTCGGTCATATCATTGCGGTGCTTAGGCGAAGCCCTGCGTCGGTAGAACATCAAGATCGTCACCACGCCGTCGTGCTGACGGAACTCTCTCTCCCCGGAGCTTTGCTGGATCGGAGCCCGAGGAGCGTCACCGAGCTGTACGTGTGTCAGTAACTCGGAGGCGCCGGAGTAACGGCATTGGGATCGGTTGGATCGCGAGGAGAACGTACGACTACTTCCTCTACGTTGTGATCGCTCCCGCTTCGGTCTACGAGGGTACGTAGACAACACTCTCCCTTCTCGTTGCTATGCATCACCATGATCTTGCGTGTGCGTAGGAAATTTTTTGAAATTACTACATTCCCCAATAGTGGCATCAGAGCCAGGTTTTATGCGTTGATGTTATATGCACGAGTAGAACACAAGTGAGTTGTGGACGATATAAGTCATACTTCCTACCAGCATGTCATACTTTGGTTCAGCGGTATTGTGAGATGAAGCGGCCCGGACCGACATTACGCGTACGCTTACGCGAGACTGGTTTCACCGCTACGAGCACTCGTTGCTTAAAGGTGACTGGCGGGTGTCTGTCTCTCTCACTTTAGTTGAATCGAGTGTGGCTACGCCCGGTCCTTGTGAAGGTTAAAATGGAGTCTATTTGACAAACTATCGTTGTGGTTTTGATGCGTAGGTAAGAACGGTTCTTGCTAAAGCCCGTAGCAGCCACGTAAAATTTGCAACAACAAAGTAGAGGACGTCTAACTTGTTTTTGCAGGGCATGTTGTGATGTGATATGGTCAAGACGTGATGCTATATTTTATTGTATGAGATGATCATGTTTTGTAACCGAAGTTATCGGCAACTGGCTGGAGCCATATGGTTGTCGCTTTATTGTATGAAATGCAAACGCCCTGTAATTGCTTTACTTTATCACTAAGCGGTAGCGATAGTCGTAGAAGCAATAGATGGCGTAAACGACAACGATGCTACGATGGAGATCAAGGTGTCGCGCCGGTGACGATGGTGATCACGACGGTGCTTCGGAGATGGAGATCACAAGCACAAGATGATGATGGCCATATCATATCACTTATATTGATTGCATGTGATGTTTATCCTTTATGCATCTTATCTTGCTTTGATTGACGGTAGCATTTTAAGATGATCTCTCACTAAAATTATCAAGTAGTGTTCTCCCTGAGTATGCACCGTTGCCAAAGTTCGTCATGCCGAGACACCACGTGATGATCGGGTGTGATAAGCTCTACGTCCACCTACAACGGGTGCAAGCCAGTTTTGCACACACGGAATACTCAGGTTATACTTGACGAGCCTAGCATATGCAGATATGGCCTCGGAACACGGAGACCGAAAGGTCGAGCGTGAATCATATAGTAGATATGATCAACATAAGATGTTCACCATTGAAAACTACTCCATCTCACGTGATGATCGGTTATGGTTTAGTTGATTTGGATCACGTGATCGCTTAGATGACTAGAGAGATGTCTGTCTAAGTGGGAGTTCTTAAGTAATATGATTAATTGAACTTAAATTTATCATGAACTTAAATTTATCATGAACTTAAATTGACTAGAGAGATGTCTGTCTATGTTTGTTTGTAGATAGATGGCTCGTGCTGTTGTTCCGTTGAATTTTAATGCGTTCCTTGAGAAAGCAAAGTTGAAAGATGATGGTAGCAATTACACGGACTGGGTCCGTAACCTGAGGATTATCCTCATTGCTGCACAGAAGAGTTACGTCCTGGATGCACCGCTGGGTGCCAGGCCTGCTGCTGATGCAACTGACGACGTTAAGAACGTCTGGCAGAGCAAAGCTGATGACTACTCTATAGTTCAGTGTGCCATGCTTTACGGCTTAGAACCGGGTCTTCAACGACGTTTTGAACGTCATGGAGCATATGAGATGTTCCAGGAGTTGAAGTTGATATTTCAACAGAATGCCCGGATTGAGAGATATGAAGTCTCCAATAAGTTCTATAGCTGCAAGATGGAGGAGAATGGGTCTGTCAGTGAGCACATACTCAGAATGTCTGGGTATTACAATCACTTGACTCAACTGGGAGTTAATCTTCCGGATGATTGTGTCATTGACAGAATTCTTCAATCACTGCCACCAAGCTACAAAGGCTTCGTGATGAACTATAATATGCAAGGGTTAGTAAAGACTATGCCTGAGCTCTTCGCAATGCTAAAGGCTGCGGAGGTAGAAATCAAGAAGGAGCATCAAGTGTTGATGGTCAATAAGACCACTAGTTTCAAGAAGAAAGGCAAAGGGAAGAAGAAGGGGAACTTCAAGAAGAACAGCAAACAAGTTGCTGCTCAGGAGAAGAAACCCAAGTCTGGACCTAAACCTGAAACTGAGTGCTTCTACTGCAAGCAGACTGGTCACTGGAAGCGGAACTGCCCCAAGTATTTGGCGGATAAGAAGGATGGCAAGGTGAAGAAAGGTATATGTGATATACATGTTATTGATGTGTACCTTACTAGAGCTCGCAGTAGCACCTGGGTATTTGATACTGGTTCTATTGCTAATATTTGCAACTCGAAACAGGGACTACGGATTAAGCGAACACTGGCAAAGGACGAGGTGACGATGCGCGTGGGAAATGGTTCCAAAGTCGATGTGATCGCGGTCGGCACGCTACCTCTACATCTACCTTCGGGATTAGTTTTAGACCTAAATAATTGTTATTTGGTGCCGGCGTTGAGCATGAACATTATATCTGGATCTTGTTTGATGCGAGACGGTTATTCATTTAAAACAGAGAATAATGGTTGTTCTATTTATATGAGTAATATCTTTTATGGTCATGCACCCTTGAAGAGTGGTCTATTTTTAATGAATCTCGATAGTAGTGATACACATATTCATAATGTTGAAGCCAAAAGATGCAGAGTTGATAATGATAGTGCAACTTATTTGTGGCACTGCCGTTTAGGTCATATCGGTATAAAGCGCATGAAGAAACTCCATACTGATGGACTTTTGGAGTCACTTGATTATGAATCACTTGGCACTTGCGAACCGTGCCTCATGGGCAAGATGACTAGAACCCCGTTCTCCGGTACTATGGAGAGAGCAACAGATTTGTTGGAAATCATACATACAGATGTATGTGGTCCGATGAATGTTGAGGCTCGTGGCGGATATCGTTATTTTCTCACCTTCACAGATGATTTAAGCAGATATGGGTATATCTACTTAATGAAGCATAAGTCTGAAACATTTGAAAAGTTCAAAGAATTTCAGAGTGAAGTTGGAAATCATCGTAATAAGAAAATAAAGTTTCTACGATCTGATCGTGGAGGCGAATATTTGAGTTACGAGTTTGGTCTACATTTGAAACAATGCGGAATAATTTCGCAACTCACGCCACCCGGAACACCACAGCGTAATGGTGTGTCCGAACATCGTAATCGCACTTTACTAGATATGGTGCGATCTATGATGTCTCTTACAGATTTACCGCTATCATTTTGGGGTTATGCTCTTGAGACGGCCGCATTCACGCTGAATAGAACACCGTCAAAGTCCGTTGAGACGACACCTTATGAACTGTGGTTTGGTAAGAAACCAAAGTTGTCGTTTCTTAAAGTTTGGGGATGCGATGCTTATGTGAAAAAGCTTCAACCTGATAAGCTCGAACCCAAATCGGAGAAATGTGTCTTCATAGGATACCCAAAGGAAACAGTTGGGTACACCTTCTATCACAGATCCGAAGGCAAGACATTTGTTGCTAAGAATGGATCCTTTCTAGAGAAGGAGTTTCTCTCGAAAGAAGTGAGTGGGAGGAAAGTAGAACTTGATGAGGTAACTGTACCTTCTCCCTTATTGGAAAGTAGTTTATCGCAGAAACCGGTTTCTGAGACATCTACACCAAATAGTGAGGAAGTTGATGATGTTGATCATGAAACTTCAGATCAAGTTACTACAGAACCTCGTAGATCAACCAGAGTAAGATCCGCACCAGAGTGGTACGGTAATCCTGTTCTGGAAGTCATGCTACTAGATCATGATGAACCTACGAACTATGAAGAAGCAATGGTGAGCCCAGATTCCGCAAAATGGCTTGAGGCCATGAAATCTGAGATGGGATCCATGTATGAAAACAAAGTGTGGACTTTGGTTGACTTGCCCGAGGGTCGGCAAGCAATAGAAAACAAGTGGATCTTCAAGAAGAAGACTGACGCTGACGGTAATATTACTGTCTACAAAGCTCGACTTGTCACAAAGGGTTTTCGACAAGTTCAAGGGATTGACTACGATGAGACCTTCTCACCCGTAGCGATGCTTAAGTCTGTCCGAATCATGTTAGCAATTGCCGCATTTTATGATTACGAAATTTGGAAAATGGATGTAAAGACTGCATTCCTGAATGGATTTCTGGAAGAAGAGTTGTATATGATGCAACCAGAAGGTTTTATCGATCCAAAGGGAGCTAACAAAGTGTGCAAGCTGCAGCGATCCATTTATGGACTGGTGCAAGCATCTCGGAGTTGGAATAAACGCTTTGATAGTGTGATCAAAGCATTTGGGTTTATACAGACTTTTGGAGAAGCCTGTATTTACAAGAAAGTGAGTGGGAGCTCTGTAGCATTTCTGATATTATATGTAGATGACATATTACTAATCGGAAATGATATAGAATTTCTGGATAGCATAAAGGGATACTTGAATAAGAGTTTTTCGATGAAGGACCTCGGTGAAGCTGCTTACATATTGGGCATCAAAATCTATAGAGATAGATCAAGACGCTTAATTGGACTTTCACAAAGCACATACCTTGACAAAATTTTGAAGAAGTTCAAAATGGATCAAGCAAAGAAAGGGTTCTTGCCTGTGTTACAAGGTGTGAAGTTGAGTAAGACTCAATGCCCGACCACCGCAGAAGATAGAGAGAAAATGAAAGATGTTCCCTATGCTTCAGCCATAGGCTCTATCATGTATGCAATGCTGTGTACCAGACCTGATGTGTGCCTTGCTATAAGCTTAGCAGGGAGGTACCAAAGTAATCCAGGAGTGGATCACTGGACAGCGGTCAAGAACATCCTGAAATACCTGAAAAGGACTAAGGATATGTTTCTCGTATATGGAGGTGACAAAGAGCTCATCGTAAATGGTTACGTTGATGCAAGCTTTGACACTGATCCGGACGATTCTAAATCGCAAACCGGATACGTATTTACACTAAACGGAGGAGCTGTCAGTTGGTGCAGTTCTAAACAAAGCGTCGTAGCGGGATCTACAAGTGAAGCGGAGTACATAGCAGCTTCGGAAGCAGCTAATGAAGGAGTCTGGATGAAGGAGTTCATATCCGATCTAGGTGTCATACCTAGTGCATCGGGTCCAATGAAAATCTTTTGTGACAATACTGGAGCAATTGCTTTAGCAAAGGAATCCAGATTTCAAAAGAGAACCAAACACATCAAGAGACACTTCAATTCCATCCGGGACTTGGTCTAGGTGGGAGACATAGAGATTTGCAAGATACATACGGATCTGAATGTAGCAGACCCGTTGACTAAGCCTCTTCCACGAGCAAAACATGATCAGCACCAAGATTCCATGGGTGTTAGAATCATTACTATGTAATCTAGATTATTGACTCTAGTGCAAGTGGGAGACTGAAGGAAATATGCCCTAGAGGCAATAATAAAGTTATTATTTATTTCCTTATTTCATGATAAATGTTTATTATTCATGCTAGAATTGTATTAATCGGAAACATAATACATGTGTGAATACATAGACAAACAGAGTGTCACTAGTATGCCTCTACTAGACTAGCTTGTTAATCAAAGATGGTTAAGTTTCCTAACCATAGACAAATGAGTTGTTATTTGATTAACAAGGTCACATCATTAGTTGAATGATCTGATTGACATGACCCATTCCATTAGCTTAGCACCCGATCGTTTAGTATGTTGCTATTGCTTTTATCCATGACTTATACATGTTCCTATAACTATGAGATTATGCAACTCCCGTTTACCGGAGGAACACTTTGGGTACTACCAAACGTCACAACGTAACTGGGTGATTATAAAGGAGTACTACAGGTGTCTCCAAAGGCAGATGTTGGGTTGGCGTATTTCGAGATTAGGATTTGTCACTCCGATTGTCGGAGAGGTATCTCTGGGCCCTCTCGGTAATACACATCACTTAAGCCTTGCAAGCATTACAACTAATGAGTTAGCTGTGAGATGATGTATTACGGAACGAGTAAAGAGACTTGCCGGTAACGAGATTGAACTAGGTATTGGATACCGACGATCGAATCTCGGGCAAGTAACATACCGATGACAAAGGGAACAACGTATGTTGTTATGCGGTCTGACCGATAAAGATCTTCGTAGAATATGTAGGAGCCAATATGGGCATCCAGGTCCCGCTATTGGTTATTGACCGGAGACGTGTCTCGGTCATGTCTACATTGTTCTCGAACCGTAGGGTCCGCACGCTTAAGGTTTCGATGACGGTTATATTATGAGTTTGTGTATTTTGATGTACCGAAGAAGTTCGGAGTCCCGGATGTGATCACGGACATGACGAGGAGTCTCGAAATGGTCGAGACATAAAGATTGATATATTGGATGGCTATATTCGGACACCGGAAAGGTTCCGGAAGTTTCCGGAGAAAACCGGAGTGCTGGAGGGGTTACCGGAACCCCCCGGGGAAGTTATGGGCCTTATTGGGCCGAGAGGGGAGAGAGAGGGCCGCACCAGGAGGTGGCGCGTGCCCCCCCCAGGGGAGTCCGAATAGGACAAGGAGGGGGGGGGGCGGCCCCCCTTTGCCTCTCCCTCTCCCTCTCCTTCCTTCCCCCTTCCTCCTTCCTAGTTGGACTAGGAAAGGGGAGTCCTACTCCCACTAGGAGGAGGACTCCCCCCTCCCTTGGCGCGCCCCTAGGCCGGCCGGCCCTCCCCCTTGCTCCTTTATATACGGGGGCAGGGGGGCACCCTAGGACACACAAGTTGATCCTTGAGATCGTTCCTTAGCCGTGTGCGGTGCCCCCCTCCACCATAATCCACCTCGGTCATATCGTTGCGGTGCTTAGGCGAAGCCCTGCGTCGGTAGAACATCAAGATCGTCACCACGCCGTCGTGCTGACGGAACTCTCTCTCCCCGGAGCTTTGCTGGATCGGAGCCCGAGGAGCGTCACCGAGCTGTACGTGTGTCAAGAACTCGGAGGCGCCGGAGTAACGACACTGGGATCAGTTGGATCGGGAGGAGAACGTACGACTACTTCCTCTACGTTGTGATCTCTTCCGCTTCGGTCTACGAGGGTACGTAGACAACACTCTCCCTTCTCGTTGCTATGCATCACCATGATCTTGCGTGTGCGTAGGAAAACTTTTGAAATTACTACGTTCCCCAACAGTGTTGCCATCAAGGAGGGGGAGGGCTCCAGATGATGTTGGGCAGGGTTGTCATGGCAAGAGGTCTATGACCGATCCCGTAGCTGCCAGGAGGAGGTTCGACTTTCAATTTTAGTTTTCTGCTGTGTCTATTTTATTGGAACAATCCCGTCCATTTCTTTGCACTTTTTTTTGTCAAGCGCGGCAATGGGTTTGTTGTCTGACATTTGCCACCTTCCTTTTTCCCTCCATCTGTTACGTGCAGCGAGCCGACCGCTGGTGGACGAGGAGTTACGAAGAAACAGGCGCCAACGTCAACCCGTGTTTCTGCTCGCTTGAACAAAGGTGCCCCCATTGCCGGTGACACCCCTTCCACTAGGTCTTCTCCTCGTACGACGACGACCAACACCGGGGATCCTGTCGTGTTGCCAGACCTGAGGAAGCCAGTCAAGAAGTATGTTTATCCATGTGCTTTCATTTACATAGTGGGTTTTTTTTCTTGAATTTCCAATGCTACTGTTTAGCTTGTCACATGTTCTTCTGTCATCGTCCCCCACGCGGCAACTGCTATTTTTCCAAATGATTTCTTCCTTCATTTTTTTAGTTTACGGCAACTCCTATTGGTCTTTACATGGCAACTGGCATCTAGGCCAACTGGCAACTACCCCCTCTACCTAATGGCAACTGCCATCTTTTACCTTTGGCTTTGTGAGCTCATCCCACACACAGGTTTCAAATTGCATTCCTGACAGAACATACATTTGTTTCATTCTTCAAGTTTGCTAACATGGCAACTGTTGCTGGATGGCAACTGCTAAGCATGACACATGGCAACTCATGTCCCCATTACATGGCAACTGCCATCTTTTCCACTTGTTTTTCATTCTTTTTAAGATTTCTACCATTTGCAAACATATTTTTGATCGTTTTTCATACCTTTTCTCATGTTATTTTTTCCTTTTTGCAGGATGAAGAAGACTACTACGCGCGGGGCCAAGCATAGCAGTAAGGACCCGCTCGAACGCCTACATTCAAAGTTGTCAACGGGGGGCAACTCAAATGTACATGAGGCACCCGGCGACAATACTCCTGCTGCACCGATGACTGCTCCCACCAACACTGATGCAACTGGCCGACCATCTCCGCCGGCTGCGGATGCCCAGGTTAGAACAACAGGCATCCATACATCGGGGAGTGACGAGTCGGTATCTGCCAGGACAGCTGAAATATTGCCAACTCTTCTGGCAATGAAGGATGCTGCAGTGAGCCATGCCACCCCATCAGTAAGTGTTGAAGTGGACGCTCCCGAGACGAACCTAGGCAAGATTCCCTCTCTTCTGACACTGACTCCAAGCGCGTGCGTGGTGGCACACCTGTGTCCACGACAGAAGCCGTTGAGGCGGCAGTTCATAAGGATGTGCCATCTACAGGTGAGAGTCCTGGCACAACAGCTCCAGCCCCTGTCGGTGCAGATACCGCTAAGGTGACCGTGGCGCGTGCTGGTCTTCCACCTAGGTGTCGCAGCCCCCGCAAGCAACCAACAGTCATACCCAACGCACCGGCTGTATCTAGGAGCAGGAGAGATGAGTCTGCGTATGTTCCTGCGTCCACACTGTTCCCGCCAACTGCCCAAAGCAATGTGATGGAGAACCCGCAAGACCGGAGCACAACTGACGCAGGTGTCAAGGCGGGCACGAGTGACGTAGGTGAACGACCGGAGCAGACTGCGCCTTTACCCGCAGTGGAAATCCCCAGCATAAATCTGCGCACTTCCAGGCTGCCAGTCAATGTCGGTGTCCCCTACAGCCCAAACAAGAAGATTGCCATGAAAGCTGCTGCTGATACCGCTGACAACACGCCCCGCCCTGCAAATAAGCACGAACATTCTGTAGCGGCCGATTCAGATATGTTTGTTGATCTTTCACCATTGGATTCTGCCCCGCAAATCGTTCGTGGTCCGGCCAGTAGGAATGAGAGGCACCCAATGGCATTTACCCCACCGAGCTTCAGCCTTGGCATCAGTCAAGATCAACCGGTGGTGCATGATCCTTTGCCAGTTGCCTTTGCTTTCCCAGGAGGCATGCCCGCAATGATGGCGCAGCCAATGGTCGAGGGCAGGAAGGCTGTCAAGTTCGCGGAGCCAGTTGTGCAAGGTACACTTGTCATGTCCTTATGATTTTCCTGTATACATCTTTTGTAGTTTGAATTTTGTCCCAATCATATTCTTTTGCGGTGTTCTCACTTGTGATGGCAACTGCCGTGTGATGACATGGCAAGTGGATTTTGATGCACCATGTCCTACATTTTTTTTCTTGTTGCTGCCATGCTGCATTTTGACATTTGGGTAAACACGTGGCAACTGAAGTTGATTCATCATGGCAACTGTATTTGCTGGCACATGGCAAATATAGTGCATTACATATGGCAACTGGATTTGCCACACCATGTCACCTGCATTTTTTTGTTACCATTCTGCATTTTTTCTGTACGGCAATCACATGGCAAGTGGAGTTGACACAACATGGCAATTACATTTGATGTGACATGGCAACCACAATCCATACAGATGGCAATTCATCAAAACTGCATGGCAATTGTAGTTGCCATGACATGGCCACTGTAGTTGCACCACACATGACAATTTCCGCACTATTTTCTACCTACATCTCACATCATACACCCTATTTTCCTCACAATCCATATGTTTTCTGACTTTCTCCTTTATCATAACACACTTTTTATTTTTTTAATCATTGTAGGCACCCCTGAGGAAATTTCACCGTCACTTGACGAAGCTTACCGCAAGATCGAGGAGGCAGCATTGCAGAGGAGGACCTCGCGAGGGCAAGGGCAATCAAGTTCCAACTTGCCTGCAGAGACGGCAACTGAGGATACCATTAGAAGTGCGACCCCTGGTTCTGTGAGACAGCAGAGGGTAGTTCACCCACCTCCCGCGGAAGACTACGAGCCCGAATTCAGAGCCACTAAGGAACAGACCCAGCTGTACGACATCATCAAGCGGTTTGGAAATGCGAGGGCCAGCAGCAAGCACATGAAGAAGTTGAAAGCGTAAATGACCACACCCTATAAGCACTCATTTTGCTTTGTTCCTTTTTTAACACTTCATCTTTCTTCGTACTCTCTATACATGATGCGCTTACGTTTTAGTTCTTTCATATATTTTTTACTTAGCAGGCATGATTCTTCCATGTTATGTCGTTTTCATACAGCTCATGTTTGGACAGAACCAAAGTCATTCAATGCGGAGCGACGTACGTCGACCTGGGTGATCTCGCCGAGTCCGTCAGGCCAAACGGTAAAATGTCGACGAATGTAGTTGCATTCGGGATCGACTACATCAACAATCACATTGATGTGTGTGCCAACAAGATCATCATGCATTACAGCGTGACATGCAAAATATGGGATGGTGACTTCCACCACAAAATCCTGAGGAAGAATTTCGCTCAGCACGGTGAATTCAAGCTAACACTGAAGAAATATGTGAGTACTCCTCCCCTGTCTGCACTGTTTTTTCATATGGTGTGGTTTTTGCCATCTTCTGCACTTGTGATTATGTGGCAGATGTTTTTCATGTGGCAACAGCTACCGTGCACATTTACTTCTTTTGTTTTTTGCATCCCGTGCGAACTATGTGGCAATTTGATTGTAAAATGCACGGCACGTTTTGTTTATACATGGACGGCAACTTTCCTTCAACTACCCTCCACCCATAACCAAACATTCTATGTGATTCTAATTTTTTTGTCCCTCTGCTCTTCTTTATGTGAACTCTGCTTCTCATTTCTTCACTTTTAAATGCAGGTCATGTTCCCCATGTTCCAGGAGCTTGCATCGCATGACCAACACGACAAGTGTGGTCACCACTATGCGATCTGTCTTGACCTGAAGAACCAACGTTTTGAGGTGCTTGATTCAATCCGTTCGGGAGCTGATTCAGATCTTACTACGCATGCCGAATTCTTCATCAACAACCTCAAAGAGACATGGAATCGTCACTACGAAAAATCAAAGGTCCAGATCAGACATTTCCCGATTGAGTATGTGGCGACTGCGAAGCAAGGGAACACGTAATTTCTTTTCCCCTCCTTTATGTGCCATTTACATCAATGCAACCCCTCTTTTTGTTGTCACATCTGAATTGAAGCCTATCTTTGCTACGTCTGTCCTTTTTTGCGTGTTCATCTGAGTCTTTTTCTCATGCAGTACGGACTGCGGCTTTCATGTGCTGGAATATTTTGCAAAGTGGGAAGGCAGAGTTGTCCCCGCTATCACAGCTGCAACGATAGTTGAGCTCCGGAAAATCCACACATGGAACTGGTTGACGAACGAAGATTTCAACAAGCGGTCCGGAGCACGCGAGTTCGTGGAGGAAGCTGTCAAGAAAATCAACAAGAAGTACAAGTGATCACGTGGTGTTAGACACCGGAAGCATACCTTACATTCTTTTGCTGAGGAATGTAAGGTACTTATCTCTTTGTTATCGTCGAAAACTATGTTTGTGTGCTATGTTACGACTGCAACCCCGCGTATGCTACTATGTAGTGGTGGTGTGTGAGCGACATTTTAGTAGTTTATGTAATATATGTGTGGACGTGAACCTATTTTAGGCGTTAATGCACATATGTTTTTATGTTTTATCATTATTACAATGGTTTCATCACATACAGCACCAGTTTGCTGTTTTCGATTGCGTCTATGATGTTTTAAAACAGATGGCAAATGTTGTTCAACATACATGGGGTAGCACCGGCCAGCATGGGGTAGGGTTGATCATGCAGCCACAACCTTGGCTGCGGTTTATGCACGTTACGCCTTTGTCCAACTTGTTTCATATACATTGCCCACAACGCACTATGTTTCTCTAAACCGCGTGGTATTTGTCATGGAAATATATGTCATGCACAGTCATTTCAAATACCATGACATATTTTCAGCACAGCTAACATGGCAGATACAGTTCAAACAACATGGCAGATCAACCATAATTAACATGGCAGATACAGTACAACTAACATGGCAGATCCAGTACAACTAAAATGGCAGATCCAGTACAACTAGCATGGCATATTTAGTACAAAGTAGCATGGCATATTTTTAGTATAAAATAGCATGGCATATTTTTAGTGCACATAACATGGCAGATTTAATACACATAACATGGCAGATTAAGCACCCATAACATGGCAACTGCATTTCTGCACTCAATGAATTTTTCCTTCCATTTCTGATGTTCCTCAATAGTTATTCTCCCAATTTAAAAAAATCTCATTGTCTAGGGTACAAAACAAAATGCCCACAAGGACCATGTCGCAATGCCCCAATTTCTGCTCATGGATTGCCCGCCCCTTTCTTCGTTTTCTTGTGTTTTGCTTGAATCTCCAATCCTGACTTGTACCTTATCTCTCTTGGGCGACCCTTTGTGATGGAACGGGGTGAGTTCCTGACCTGGGTTTGTGTGCTTTCTGTTCCAGATCCTATCTCCGAGTTTTCAGATGATGGCCCCGTCGATGAAGGCACACTTGATGTGCAGGGGAACCGGTGTAAGGCTTCCTCAGCTTTCCTCTTCTTGATCTCATCAAGCTCTCTTTTCAGCGCCTTCCTGTGTTTTTCTGCGACTCTTGCTGTCTCATCACTTTTGCACGCTTCATCAATTAGCTCAGCATAGTTCTTTGTCAGCACAATGTGCCTCACGGCTTCCATGGTTGACTCAGGTCTCTCGTCATGCACAGCCAGAACCGCGTGTGTTGTCTGCGGCGCCAACGCGTCGTCAGCGTCCCAAGTCCATCGTCGCCTTATGAAATAGCGGGGCATCCGTGTCACAGCATTCATGTCCATCACTTTTAGTATGTGACAACACACAATGCCATCAAGTTCGAACTTGCAGCATTGGCAGTAGTACTCGCCTTCGCCTATCGAGGCTTTCACGAAGTAGTTCCTTCCTTTGTCTGGGTCTTCAGGTTCTGAATCCGACATGCCCAAAATAGAACACACCTTGAACGTATGTTTGTCCGCCTGGAAAGCCGTGAACATGCTGGCACGCTTTATTTCTTCCTGGAATCTGCAAGTTTTGTGTGTTTTATGTTAATCTATCGTGCGATCTTTTTTTTGTAGAACGTTACGCTGTCATGGGAATAGAAATAGATTTTTGTTTTGAATATGGAAATCATAGTATACTGAACATGGCAAACATAGCACACTGAACATGGCGATTGTAGTACACTGAACATGGCAACTGTAGCATACCAGACATGGCAACTGCAGTACACCAGACATGGCAACTGCAGTACACTGAACATGGCAACTGTAGTACAGAAGACATGGCAACTGTAGTACAACAGACATGGCAACTGCAGAACACCAGACATGGCAACTGTACTACATTTTCAACTAGCCATCATCATTTCCACACCAATATTTCCCCCAATGGAAGCACATTGCATCAAACATGGCATCTACATTTGAATAAACATGGCAATTACAGTTTCAATAAACATGGCAGTTGCATTTTAGTAAACATGGCAATTTGTATTTCAGCATATGTGTTGACAATATAACATTTTTTCAGTTGACACTGGCATTTGCATACCAACATGCCCCAATGGAAGTACAGTTCATTAAACATGGCATCGACGCTTCATTGAACATGGAAAATGTATCCGAGTAAGCATTGTAAACAGAATTTTCATCGAACATGGCAACTGCAGCTGAGTAAGCATGGCAAACAGTATTTCATTAAACATGGCAACTGCATATCATGGCAACTGCATTTGCACTCTATATGGCACCTACTGCCTTAGTGCTTTTTGCGCAAATAAGACCGTAACGCAACTGACTTACTTGTTAAAGATCTTGTTTGTGTATATCTTGCTCATTTGCCTCTCCATTGGTAAATACGTTAGCAATTTTGGCTGCTTTAGCACGGTGGTAGCTTCTTGCTGCAGCTCAGATCCCAAATTTTTTTGTTGCAGAGCTGTGTACTGATTGGCAAACTGTAGCACTGAGTTGCCAGGGCTCACGTATCGCTTCAAAACAGCATTGAGCCGCTCGCTGCGCTGCGTAGTCTGCAGAAAGGGGAAGAAGCACTGCATGAAGTAGGCGGGCACCCAGTACATTCGCTTCTCCCACAGACTAGCAAGCGTCTCGTTGTCTTGGACTTGATGTGTTTCAACCATGGCCATCCAGCTCCTTTCAAACTCCTCGACCGTCAAGCTGTGGTCCACGCACAGCTCGAATGCCTTGTGCAGCTCTGGACGGTCAGCAAACAACGGTCCTAGCGTCTCCTCAGCCTTCTTTATTATGTGCCACCTGCAGTGCCTGTGCACTGCCAACGGAAAGACCTCCTCTATGCCTGCACGCATGCTAAAATCTTGGTCTGTTATTGTGTTCATCGGAGCAAGTCCATCCATCCACTCCAAGAAGGTCTTGAACAACCAGACGTACCCATCCGTTTCTTCGTTCCGAACGAGCCCGCAGCCAAACTGCAACGACTGATTGTGGTTATTTATTCCTATGAACGGAGCGCATGGCATCTTGTACATATTGGTGAGGTACGTCGCGTCGAATGAAATGCAATCTCGGAAATGTTTGTAGGCTCTCCATGCAGCACCATCCACCTAATACATGTTCCTGACACGGTCCTCATCGTCCAACCTTATCCTGTTGAAGAAATCTAGATCTTCCTTTGCTTTCTCATCGAAGTAGGCAATTGTAGCCTCTATGTCAGCCAGCCTGCTCTCTCTATGGTACTTGGCCTGTAGGTTTGTGACGTCAGCCGGTATGTAGGGCATGCTACTCAGTTTCCCCTTTTTGCTGTGGATGAGTGATAGTATCTGGACCATTCTCGATGGACCGACGTTACAATCATGTAGCAGCTTTATGAATTGCCTTTCGACTGGGGTGAATCCTCTGTGGGCGGTCAGAAATTTGACCAGGTCGAACTTCTTTATGAGTTTGTGGTTGTGCTCGTCAAAATATTCAGTGACCACATATTGTGTTCCATCTACGTTTAGCTTACACCAGACAGGGCATCCCGTCTTGAGAATGATTCCTCTTTTTCGTTCCGGAACGACAGGCGCAACACCTTTCACCTTCTTGTTCCTCCGTGCCTTGTGGCACCTCATCTCACCTCTGCTGTACTCGTTAGTTTTCTTAATTTTCCTATGGTACTCGGTGTTGACCGCAAATCCATGGAACTTTGCATATGTCTGGTAGTATTCCTTTGCTTCTTCGAACGATTCAAATCTCTGCCCAATGTACGGTGGCTGAGGTACCACGATCTCGGATTGCCCACCATCTTCATCCCATTCTGCCTCGTCGTTAGTTTCATCATTCACTTCAGCATCGGCGGCAGTTCCTTCTACTTGAGTGTTAGCAGTGATTGTGTTCAAAGGGGTGCTTGTCGGTATTGCTGGAATGATTGCCATTCCCGACTGTGACTCGAAATTGTCTGCGTCATGAGTGTCTGCTGGCTGGTGGAACGCGTCTTTCGTGCGCTCAGAGCTCCCCGCAGTAGATGTCCCCGCGCCGCTGTTAACTGTAGTTGTAGGCCCTGTAATAGGAAAAACAGGTACGAGATTTAAGTTTTTTGTTTGAATAACATGTGTATCGCAACGGATCACACCATCTACGAGTGATTTGGCATGACATCATTTTTTCAAACAGCAGGCCGTGAGACTGCGCGTGGACATGCACGGCAGCTATAGCTGTCCAGTGATGGCAGCTACTGTTCAACAAACATGGCAACTATTTGTTTTTGCATACAAATAAGTTCAAATAACAAATGTACTGTTGTTTTTGTGGTTCAGTTTTTTCCCTTACCTTGTTGTGTTGCATTTGACCTTCTTGTGTGGTCTGTGACACCAAAATGACGTGCTCCACCTACAATTTGTGAAGCTTGCCACGAGACGTTTGCCAGGTTACCACCAGTGTAATAGCCTGTACGCACAGTAGTGGTTGGTCAATTCATGGCAAATGCATTTTGTGCTAGCACGGCAACTGCAGTTACCCATGATGTGGCAACTGCAGTTTTATTGGCGTGGCAAATGTATTTGCATCGGCATGGCAACCGCAGTTGTTCCTTCATGGCAACTGCAGTTGCCATGACATGGCAAATGTAGTTGCACTGCCATGGCAACTGCAGTTGTTCGTCCCTGGCAACTGCAGGTGTCCATGGATGGCAACAACAGTTGTGCAGGGATGTCAAATGCAGTTTCTAATACATGGCAACTGCAGATGACCAGTCATGGCAATTGTAGTTGTCAACTATGCTCATTCTGCTAATTGATCATCCGCAACTTCACCTTTTTTATGGACTGACCTGTGTATGACGTCGATGGCAGGTACATTGGTGGTGCCTGATGCCAGGCGCTGCATGAAGGCTCTGCATTTTCACCCGCGGTAACTCGTGAGTCCTTTTGCCAGTTTTTTTGCATGTTCATTTTTCATGTCCACAGCAGTATGCGCTCTTTTTGTCATTTTTACATTACCTTGATTATCCATACAAGCTAGTTGAAGTTGGCTGCCCGTACATTTGTCAGTGTTAGCGCCTTGTGAGTGAACTTGCCACGGGGCCTCCCTAATTGTGTTTTGGTCATAAGAACCTGCTAAAAAATGACAGTGTATGACATAAGTAGAATGTCATCTTCATCGTCGCGAAGATGGCAACTGTTCTCTTCTTTTTGTTAGCATGCATCATACCTACGCCTGCATACTGTTCTAGTAGTGGCAGCAACGGCCCTGAAGAGATGAGCTGACTGTACTCTGTTGCATCCCAAGGGGCTGTTTCTGGCCTTTGAGAACCCCAATCACCAGCGCTGCCTTCGTGATTCATTCTTTCCGTGTCTCCCTTCTTTTCCAATGTGTTCTCAATCCCTGCATGAACAAGAAGGCATCAACAATCCACAAGAATTGTATTCTTCTGCTGCTTTGCACACAGAAGATATGGATGGCAAGCGACGGGTCATAATAGGTGGCAGCTACTGACAACGAAAGGTGGCAACTGTCGTTATACACAAGTGGCAATTAATTTCTTCCAGCCCTCTTCATTCCAAAATTTTGCCCCTACCGTCCTTTCGTACCCAACTACTTGCGTCAATTAAACTAGGAAATTAAGTCAATTTCAAACGTTAGTACATGGCAGATCTGGTGTACTCTGTCAGGCAATTGCGACTACACACTGAACCATGTAGTGTTCTACCCCTACAGCATAGATCCAGCACAAGATCGGGAGATTTCCAGCCTTAAGGATGAGAAGGTTGAGATCGGGAGATTTTCACCTGGTTTTTAGATGATCGTCTCCGGAGGGCTTGGATGGAGTTTGGGGCTGGGGGTGGGGAGGGTTCGGGTGTGGTTTTGAGGTGGGAGTGCCCTACGGATCTGCTCTGTTTGCCATGGCAACCAGAGATGGCCGGCGACGGAGGTCGGGGTTCGAGAGGTGGGGGACGATGGCGGCAGACTAGGGAGGGGATGGATCGGAGGCCGGGAACTGGTTGGTCGTGCGGGCAGCGGGTCGGCTTGCCCGGACGGGGCAGTGCGGGCGGGGTTGGCACGCAACGGACGTGCGGGCCGTACGTTTGCGCGCGCGGACGTGGTCGTGCGGGCCGGTTCCCGTCCATGCCACACGAGGCGTGCGGGCGGGTTCCCGTCGACGCCACACGTGTGGCAGTTATTCGGACCCTTTATATTTAATTTAGTATCAACGGGCTTTAAAATGCAAACCAGAGAAGGTAACTTGGACCACAAGGGGCCCAAGTAGAGGTGGCGCCCCCACCCCCCTTTCCATAGGGGGAGGCCGAATCCTACTAGAGGCTGGTGCACCAAGGAGGGGCCTTAATTCCTTGGTGGCTGCCCTCTCCCTCCCCTCCGACCTATATACTAGGGGGTTTGCTCTATGAAGATAGACAAGTTTGAAGCCTCCTCTAGTTCTCTCTAGTTCTAGTTGATCTAATTAGAGCTAGACCTAAATCCTCTAATCCTCATAATTAGAAACCTAGTGTGGTTCTAATCTTCTCCCTCTAATTATCCAGTGACGATTAGCTCTGGAAGGAGTGCTGGCGGATCGTGAAGGTTGCATGCTTGCAACCAAGTAGAGAGGTCGTGTCCTCGGTCTTTGGTACGTGGGACTGTACGTGGGCGGTTCGTGGGATCGTTCATCAATGGTTCGAGGGACTCCAGGTACGATCTACATCGACATGTTCTCTTCCGCTGCAACTCAGTGACGGTAATGATCGTGATCCCAACCCATAATGCATTTTCATATTGATCTTGGGTGTGAATAGGTGTGATTTTTTTAATTTCTAGAATGTTTCTCAACAAATATAACTTATATAGGATCTGCTAAAGATGCTCAAAGTTCTTTTGGTGAAGCAAAAGTAACAAATGAAAAGCGGACATCGTTGAGATGAACCCCGGTCCTCATGAGAAGAGGGGAATCTAGCTGCTATTGTTGGAGCTGCTCCCTTGCAGCCCCTTCTTCTACCTCTAGACTACCTCACGTAGCTCTCAAGAATAAGATGAACACAAGAATTTTGGTGGCCGCAGCCTCACAACGCCGGCCTTTTCTCTTCCTATTCTCTTGTCTCTGAAACAAACATGCTTTACCACACTTAAGTACTCAGGACGCACGCACAGCCTGGGTGCTACACTTGCCCACTAACACCACCAACAAACTAGGCCATGCACGCACTATCTCAGGCCACTAACTACACACGCACACATGCAGCTAACAAGAATTAACCACTACACCGGCCTTTTCTCAAGACCAGAGCAGACTCTCCTATCCATCAGCTCAAACTTGTGCAGGCCGTTGGCTTCAGACTTTCATGCATCACCGCTTCACACGGCAAGCC
Organism: Triticum aestivum; assembly: GCF_018294505.1. Taxonomy (NCBI): domain Eukaryota; kingdom Viridiplantae; phylum Streptophyta; class Magnoliopsida; order Poales; family Poaceae; genus Triticum; species Triticum aestivum. The sequence goes on along the minus strand of NC_057798.1, from coordinate 808,281,291 downwards.
ATCTTCACGCAGCAGCTTGAACTCTCTCCATCGGCTTGTACGCATCACACGTACGCCTGCACACACATACTACTACGTGCAAGTACTACATGCAAGACTAAAATAAACATGCTGATACATGATCAAGATTAAAAAGCTAACAGCTATTTGATATGATCATTTGAACCTTCCGATGAGATGGAGCGGCATTGCCTCCAGGAACCAACACCTACAACTACCAACCAATGCTGTCATACTATCTTCCATAGGCAAGAACTGATATTGGTTCCAATTAAGAATAATTACAAGCCATACACAATTGTATTAACAAGAAAAAAAATAAGATAGTTCTTATGCTTAAATAGTACATGATCCAAACAACTGCCCCGTAGCAGTAGGCTTACAAGCACATCCATGTGTACAAGTCACATGATAGGCTAATTAAGCAAATAGAAGGGTTTTCTCTGCTTTCAAGTCTAAACTTCTAACGCCTTCTCTTTGATGCTCTCCTTGCTTTAGTGACCGGCTTCTGAACATGAAAGATTGCATATCCATGTGCCGAGCCCCAAAACATACGGAATTCCGTCCGCTCAGGGTGACGGATGAAACAATTGATCGCCTTTGTTTGTATTTCCTCCTCTGATTGGTGTAAGCTACTCCCACGCTGGTGTTTATCTGGGAGATGAGGTGCAAAGGAAACTGCCATCTCTAGAGGTGGCCATGCTTTTATGGTGTTTATATGAGCTTCATCATTTGAGCTCCGCGAGCAATCAGAAGCTGAAAAACGGCAGTCAAAAGAAACGAACATAACTTCTTGTGGGAATCTGCCTGTTAACTCGGACGAGTTGATATTGTTAGCACAAGGCTTGGTCGGCCCATTTTCTATGCAACAAAATGGGTCTGGACTCCAACCTGTAGTCAATCCAACTACATTTCTCCAAATTACTGAACATACTGGATCGTAATATGAAACATCTTGTGTACATACTTGAGTCAGTTCTCCTGTTGCAACGTCAGCCAAAGACTTGAATCGAGGTCCAAGTGACTGCAAACATTTTGCGGTAACTCCAAGTATGTCTGTGCTTTCATATAGTCTTAGAGCCAACGTTAGGTGAAAATTTCTAAGTGGCGCCCTGCGATCTTTGTAATCGAAATCTAGCCTTGCGACTCTACCATACTCTTCCACAGAAGCCGTCCATATCGAAAGACCACATGTTTGGCTTCCTTGCACCATGTGATAGGAGAGATTCTTTCCTTCAAGAAGATGCCGGATGAGTGGATTGAGAAACCTGTAGTGAGAAAGTGAACATCCGGACTCCAGGTCCCTGACAAACTTCTCGGCTTCGTTGGCATACAGCTCAAATTTTCGAACAGCAGAGCTACTCAGCACATCTTGATTTGGGACAATGAAAGAGGGCAGCACAGCATGCATTACCTTTCTACGTAAAGAGGGTATCACATTCTGACGATCCCTCGCCTTGCCGAGCAGATCAGCACACTCCTTGAAGACATCCTTCAACTTCTTCCTTAGGCGAAGTGATGCCATGATGGTGATGGGCATCATCCTGGACCTCTCGAGCGCCCCATCCAGTTTTATGTGCGCCATCTCCAGCCTCTCAATGAGGTCCTCCTGGGACACCTTCTCCGGGCTGCTGAGCACGAAGGAGAAGCCTCTACTCACAATCTCCTGAGCAACTGCTGATCCTACCACTTCCATTGCTTTTTCCGTCCTTAAAAATTAAACCAAGAGATGTGAGTGAGATTCATTGATTCATATGAAGCCAAGATATATTGAAAGATAAAAAAAAAAGTATGCACATGGAGTGAGAGATTACATTCTACTTATCGATTTTCGCCCTTCAGTTCTTGGGTTGCAGAATTAAGCGGGAGAAGCAAACTGAAGAGAAAGACTACAAATGGATGAGATAGCTAGCTGACCGCAAATGCAAGAACGAGTGAAGGAGCAGCAATATCACAATGCGAAACTGATACATATGTGGAGCTGGAGATATTAATAGGAAGTGTGAGAAAAAAAAAGATGTACGTAACATTTCAGAGGGGAGGTGAAAGTGTGTAGGAACTTCCCAGAAGCAGCGAGGATCGTTGGTGGTGAGCGCTTGAAGATAAGATAAGACGTGGCACTAGTACATCCATTTATGTTGGTTTTCTGAAAGCGAATATACCGCCGTCGATCCCAGAAAGAATTGATGCCGTTATTTCATATTGGTTTTGTACATCAAAATGACACAGTCGCTGTCTGCGAAGGTTCCTCCGATCTGGGTGGATCTTTCCTCACAACTTTGTCTGGGGTCAGATCAAAGGAAATCAATGGCCGGGAAGAGCAAGGAGTTTGTCTCTCAACACACGGGTCGGTGATGAAGTTGATGAAATTATTGTTGTTTCGTGGTAATATCGAGTATCCAAAGGGAATCAACATTACTCCTGTTGCTTTACTCTTGTCTTTGGCTTCCGCGAAACTTCGGTTTCCTTCTTCTTTTCCATACCCAATGATGCCTTTATGTGTATCAAGGTTGTTGGAATTTTTTTTTTGTGCATGGTAATACATGTCTCATTCATACCATAAAGATCAAAGTACAAGTCACGTAATGACCGACATGACAAAACTGAAAAGATAGCAGAACATCTCTGAGCTTGAGACAAACACCCGTCACCTGCCTCTGACACCACCACAGCAGCCACCGAAGAAAAAAATGACAGATCACCTCCCCACCCGAGCTCGACGCGGCTCCATCGTTGATATGCAGCTTTGCGGAACTCCGAGGTGGCTCACCAAAAGTGAAGCCATTGCCGTTCAATTAATCAGACCGGGGCAACACCCCGGACACGCCATCGAACTCCAGATGTAGCACCCCACCACGACTAAGACGCCGAAAGAGTAAACCATACCTTCCATCCACGAACCACAAACTCAGCACACGTTTCGTCTTCCAGATGTCGTCGATGCAGACCACAATCTGCATCCGCTCCTCTACTACCTCCCTAGCTCCGCGCCGACACTGGAGCAAACGTCGTCGCAACGGCGGAGCCCGAGGACACATGTCCACCACAAGGATGCCGCCGCCGCCACGCCATCCTTACTTGAACAGACTGGTTTCCAAATCCATCTCCAACCATAGGGCCCAGGCAAGGATCCGAAGAATCTTTATTTAACACCGTCATCGTCGCCACCGAAGCCAAGACCATGAACAGTCTAAAAACCTAGACTGCGAGGGAGTAAAAACGATCCACACGCATGGATCCGGCGACCCCCCCCCCCCCCCCCCCCCCCCGCACCACCGACAACCGAGGTCTCTGGCGAAGGGGAGCCTCTGGAGGACAGCGCTAGAAAATTGGCGCCCCTGGCGGAGGCTAGGGTTGGAGCCGCCAAGCAAGGTTGTTGAACATATTGTGTGCATGTATATTGTGCCTTGAACCCACCTCCTAGTTCTCCTGTATAGTTGAGGTTGTGGCACTATCTTGTATATCATATATGCGTGCCCAGTGCAACGATCAAATGAAATTGTGTTGCACAGGCTATTCTTAGTATTCTACATGCCTACATGGTATCTCGCAAGTCGGTCCTAACCGTAGACGTCGTCGCACCCGCTTCCTCCCCTCGTCGCCTCCACCGGTCCCCTTCCCTCCTGTCGCCGCCGGCGCTCCCGAAGCCGCCACCACCCGCCGCCGCTCCTCTCTCTCTCCCGCTTCAGCACCCCATCCGCGCCGCCGCCATTCCCGCGCCGCCCCCACCCCGCATCGCCCCCCAACCCTAGCCACGTCGCCCCACCCTAGCTGCACTGCCCCCACCTCCCCCTCTCCGCGCCATGAGTTCCTCCTCCTCCACCGTATCCAACCCCTTTGCAGGTCCATATGTCACCCTCGTTCATGATCTAAACATCCACGAGCGTGTTCCGGTGGTTCTTGATCAATCTACCACGTCCTACTCCGGTTGGAAGCGGTACTTCTCCTTGGTGTTTCACGAGTACCTAGTCCACAGCCACGTTGATGGCACCATGGACTCTAGCCTGATGATCCACGACGAGGAGTGGATGATCCTTGACGCCACCATCATCCGTTGGTTCTACCTCACCATCTCCAACGACCTCTTCCACACGGTGGTGGATGATGACGACGACACCTACGCCGTCTGGACCAAGCTCAACGGCCTCTTCACCAACAACAAACTGCAGCGCAAGATCCTCCTCCACTGCGAGTTTTATGGGTGCCAGCAGCTTGACTCGTCCATCGATGACTTTTACATGCACCTCAAAAATCTTGCCAATGAGCTCCGCGATCTTGGCGAGACGATCGGCGATGAGCTCCTCATCAGCACCCTCACTGCCGGTCTCAATGAGGACTTTGGGAAGGCCGCCTCCAAACTCACCCTCATCCCGGAGCCCACCTCTGCCAAGGTGGTGGTGTGGCTCAAGTTGGAGGAGCGACGGATGACGATGGCCCGGGCTCGGACGGCCCACACCGCCCTCATCACCGGCACCCGCGAGGGCTCGACGCCGCCTCCACCGCGTCCCGCGCCGGTCTTCCACCAGGCGTCGGCCGCCCCTTTCCCGCCCCCGCCGCCGGCAACCAACAGGGGTCGCCACGGTGGCCGCCACGGTGGTCGCAAGCAGCAGTAGAGCGCCGGTGCTCAGGGAGGGGCTGCCCGCCCCTAGCAGCCATATCAGCCGGCCCCATGGTACGCCGGCCAGAACCCATGGATCGGCCGGCGTTGTGCACGCCTACCCCATGCCGGTTCCTCGCGCCCCTGCCCCGGGTATCCTCGGTCCGCGGCCTCCCTCCCATCAGGTGTTTTACACCACTTCGCAGTCCTACGGGGCGTCCTACGAGCCCCTATCCTACGGACAGCCGCCGCAGCTAGGAGGGCTGCCACCGACGGCGCCGCCTCAGCAGCGTGTGCTCCCACCCACGCCATGGGACCCGGCTCTTTTGGTGGCCCTGCACTCCGCTCCCTCTCTGTCCACCTACACCGGCGGCGGCAACTAATATATGGACACTGGAGCTACCACACATATGGTTGCTCATCCTGGTAACGTCCACACCTTCTATCCTGTTCACACTTCCGCTCGCATCACCTTCGGTGATGGTTCCTCTCTTCCCATTACTCAAATAGGACATGCATCTTTTCCGTCCACATCTACTCCATTGTCTTTATCTAACATCTTAGTTTCACATGATCTTATTAAAAATCATGTCTCTCTTCATTCTTTTACACGTGAAAATCTCGTTACCGTTGAGTTTGACGAGTGTGGTTTTTCTGTTAAGGACGCTCATACCTGGATGGTACTCCACCAATGTGACAACCCTGATGAGCTCTACCCGGTCCACTTCACCACCTCCGCCGCCCCTATTACCCTCGCCACCGGTGTGGATCTCTGGCATGCTCGCTTGGCTCATCCCAACCCCGCCACCCTTCGTCATATACTTCGTAGTTTTCTTTCACGTGTAATAAGATCGATGATCACTCTTGTCATGCATGTCGCCTCGGCAAACATGCTCGTCTTCCTTTTAGGGTGTATTCTCATGTTGCATCGTACCCATTTGAGTTAATTCATAGTGATGTTTGGACCACTCCAGTTGCAAGTAATACGGGCTACCTTTATTACCTTGTCATTCTAGATGAATTTTCGCACTATGTGTGGACCTTCCCGTTGCTGCGTAAGTCCGATGTTATCTGCACTCTTGCCGCATTCTACTCCTATGTTCTCAAGTAGTTTGGTCGTCCCATCCTTGCGTTTCATACAGATAACAGGAAGGAGTTTGATAACTTAGTTGTTCGCACTCTTCTCACCACACATGGCATGACATTTCGTCTCACATGCCCGTACACTTCACAACAAAACGGTCGCGCCGAGCGCGTCCTCCGCACACTTAATGACTGCTTTCGGACGCTTCTCTTTCATGCCAATGTGCCTCCGCGCTTTTGGCCTGATGCTCTTGCCACCGCATCACTCCTGAGTAACATCCTCCATTGCCGTACTCGCGGGAAATTTGCACCTCATCATCTTCTCTTCGGTGCACCACCCTCTTATGATGAGTGATACATCTCTAATGTATCTACTTTTCCTACCTCTTTTGCTCTTGTTTTGGACTCTAATTTGCATGATTTGAGTGAAACTAACCCGAACTAACGTTGTTTTCAGCAGAACTACCATGGAGTTGTTTTTGTGCAGAAATAAAAGTTCTTGAAATGGATCGAAACTTTCCGGAGATTTATTTTGGAATAAATGAAAATTACTGGAGCCAAGAACCACCGGAGGGGGCCACCTGGGAGGGCAACACCCACCAGGGTGCCCCCCTCCTGGCGCGCCCTGGTGGGTGCTCCTCACCTGGTGGCCCCAATCACCCTATTTCCGATGCTATAAAATCCTGTTTTCGGAGAAAAAAAATCAGGGAGAAAGAATTACCACGTTTCACGAGACGGAGCCACTGCCACATCCTATTCTTCCTTGAGAGGCCAGATCTGGAGTCCATTTGGGGCTTCGGAGAGGGGGATCTTCGATCTTCATCATCATCAACCTTCTCCATTGCCAATTCCATGATGCTCCCCACCGGGAGTGAGTAATTCCTTAGTAGGCTCGCTGGCCGGTGAGGAGTTGGATGAGATTCATCATGTAATCGAGTTAGTTTTGTTAGACTTTGGTCCCTAGTATCCACTATGTTCTGAGATTGATGTTGCTATGACTTTGCCATGCTTAATGCTTGTCACTATGGGCCTGGGTGCCATGATTTCAGATCTGAACCGTTTATGTTATTACCTTTATATCTATGTTCTAGATCCGACCTTGCAAGTTATAGTCACCTATTATGTGTTATGATCCGTAAACCCTGGTGTAGGATTGAAAGTATGTATAGAGGGGGGGGGGGTGATTAGACTACTTGACCAAATAAAAATATAGTATTTTCCCAATTTTAAGTCTTGGCAGATTTTAGCTATTTAACACAAGTCAAGCAATCAACCTACACATGCAATTCTAAGAGTATAACAACGAAATATAAATCATTGCATATGAAGGTAAAGGGAGGAGTTTGGAGGGAGCAAACGCAATGCAGACACGAAATTTTTTGGTGTGGTTCCAATAGGTGGTGCTATCATACATCCACGTTGATGGAGACTTCAACCCACGAAGGGTAATGGCTGCGCGAGTCCACGGAGGGCTCTACCGACGAAGGGTCCACGAAGAAGCAACCTTGTCTATCCCACGATAGCCATCGCCCACGAAGGACTTGCCTCACTTGGGTAGATCTTCACGAAGTAGGCGATCTCCTTGCCCTTACAAACTCCTTGGTTCAACTCCACGAACTTGATGGAGGCTCCCAAGTGACACCTAACCAATCTAGGAGACACCACTCTCCAAAAGGTAATAGATGGTGTGTTGATGATGAACTCCTTGCTCTTGTTCTTCAAATGATAGTCTCCCCAACACTCAACTCTCTCACATAGATTTGGATATGATGAAAAGATGATTTGAGTGGAAAGCAACTTGGGGAGGGCTAGAGATCAAGATTCTAGTGGTAGGATTGGAATGTCTTGGTCTCAACACATGAGTAGGTGGTTCTCTCTCAGAAAATGAGTAGCGGAATTGTAGGCACGTTCTGATGGCTCTCTCTCAAATGGAGAAGGGGGTGGAGGGGTATATATAGCCTCCACACAAAATCTAACCGTTACACACAATTTACCAAACTCGGTGACCGAATAGTGAAACTCGATGAGACCAAACTGGTTCAAAATGTGAACGTTAGGCTTTTCGGTGGTACCGACAATATCAACTCGGTGAGACCGATGCGCTAGGGTTAGGGTAATACCTCATCTTGGTGAGACGGATCACATGCACTCGGTGAGACCGATTTCAGTAATAAGCAAACAAATACTTGGTCCAGCAAACTCGGTGGGACCGATCCCTCATTTTGTTGAGACCGAAACGTTACAAAAAGGAAACAGAGAGTTTGCATTGCCAACTCGGTGGGACCGATCGCTCATCTTGGTTAGACCGAAACGTTACGAAGGGAAATAGAGAGTTTGCAATCCCATCTCGGTGAGACCGAGATCCCTATCGATGAGACCGAACTGATTAGGGTTTCTGGCAATGGCTATGTCAAGTGAACTCGGTGGTGCCAGATAGATCAAATTGGTGGGGCCGAGTTTGAATTTAGGTTTAGGACATATGTAGAAATGAGAAAGTGGTTGAGGGTTTTTGGAGCATATCACTAAGCACTTTGAGCAAGCAAGCCATTAAGCAACACCTTATCCCCTTTTAATAGTATTGGCTTTCCTATGGACTCAATGTGATCTTGGATCACTAAAATGAAAAATGAATAGTCTTGCTTTCGCCAATATGTTTCCTTAGCATTTTGAGGGGTCCACATCTCTAGTCCATGCCATGCCAATCATTGAACTTTCTGAAACATTAATCTTGAATGGATATTAGTTCAATGAGCATTATGTTGTTATGAATTACCAAAACCACCCAGGGATTAGTTGCACTTTCAATCTCCCCCTTTTTGGTAATTCATGACAACATATAGATCAAAGCTTCGACAAAAGATAATTGAAATGCATCGTTGCTTTGAGAAGTATGTGATAAGCAAGAGCCCCGCCTAAATTCATGCATTATTTAAAAATTTCTTTTGAATGCAAATGCACAATCGAATAGGATCATGAGTTACTCTTCCATGTCACATACATCTTGGTGGAGCGCTCAAAATGATAGAATATGAAATATGCACTCATCACCAAGATAAGATATGAATGATCATACATGAGAGATAGAATATCATCATACAAGCACAAACATTAAAGTATGATATGATCATACATGATCATAGGAGTATCTCACACACAAGCATAAATATTGTATCAACCAAACAAGCAAGCAAATAAAGTAGCAAGAGAGGCAAAAGAAGCAAAACACTCTTTCTCGAAGCCTATGATCTATACACTTTCTCCCCCTTTGGCAACAAGTTACCAAAGAAAATGCATAGTGCTCACTACAAGAAACTTGTTAATACATGACGGATTTCTGATGACAGTTTCGAAAATTCGTCATGAACCGCCTAGTACAGACCTGCAAGCCCACTAAAGCCCGCCTAAAGCCCTAAACCTTTCCCCGTATAAAAGCAAACCCTAAGAGAATCCCGTCCCCAATCCCTTTCTCCATCCGCCGCCACCACGCCTCACCTCTCCTCTCCTCTCCTCGCCCCCGTCCTCTGCCTCAACCTCCCCGCCTCCAAGCGACGATGACGGCCCGAGATCCATGGCGACAGCGGCTGCAGCGGCCCGATGGAAGTGGCGGCCAACCCTAGCCGCAGTTGCTCGCCTCAGCTGCTCACAACCCATGACCTGGGACATGGATCTACGTCTGGGACCTCCCTCCTCCGTCTCACAGGCCGCGCAACTGCCTCGCCATCCAGAGATTTGGAATAGCAAGGGTCGGATGAGGAGAGTACAACGACCGTGACCTGCGGCAGGCCCGAGCTCGACCTCACTGGCAACATCGACACCCCTCACAAGGTCCATCCCTGCACCCCCCCCCCCCCCGCCCCGCGGTCGTCTCCTCTATCCATTACTTCCTCTTCTCTCCCATCCCCAATCGAAGTTTTTCTGCTTTGATTCAGATCAGCAAGAGCTCTCCGCCTCTCCAGTTCGATGGATGGCAACGACCGAGGCCCCACGCTCGAGCCAGATGAGCTCGATGGCTAGCAGCCCCGACAACCATGATTCCCCAGAGAACAAGAAGGTCGACCCTCTCACTCTGGTTTTTTCTTTTCTTTCCAAGTCACTGCTACTCTTCTTTAGTATGGTTCTCCAGGGACTCTCCAATTTTCTTGGACTAAACCTGATGCAGAAAACGTGGCCGCTTTGTTTCCTGATACTCGCAAGTTACAGCCAACAATAGACTATCACTGTTGGCTATTTCCCTTTTCTTCTCTCACTGTGCGAGCATTAGCAGTGTAGAGTTTGTTATTAGTTTGTGCATTTTTATTTGTAGCAGAACTTGTCTAAGTTAGATGTACTCATGTTTGTTGCTATTAGGATCAAATATCAATGCTAGTTGAGACATACTACCTGCCATCTTGAAATATAAAATGTTTTGTAGGCTAAAATAGCCTACAAAAACGTATATATATTTTGAGACTGAGGTCTTACTTGTTAGTTCTGACCATGCCTAGCTTAAGGACTGATCGGTATTCTTGAAAAAAAAATCCTGCATATGTTCGTACATTTTCCTATCTGAATTAATGTTGGATGTATTTTGGTGTGTGCATGTGAGATTCAAGGCACATTTTTGCAATATATGTTAGTATATGGTGCTGTGAAACTTCTACGATTGAACATACCACGGCAAGCTTTAGAAGTAACTTTCTTCCATCTACAAAAGCTGAGAGGCAGAGGGAGGGGCACATAGTTTTACCATTGAATAAGCTACTCCCTAAGCTAGAGGGAGGGGCACAACATTTACCACTAAATACGCTGCTCCATTCAACATGATTGACGCTCTAAAATGAAAGTTTAACAATCTGCAGTTTTAGAGATTTCGAGGCACACACAAATAATGAAATAGTGTAACAATCTGCAGCTTTGAAAATTTTGGTGTTCTTATTTGATCTTGGTTTGCAGCAAATAATAATATTGGTGTTATCATTGAGTTTGGGCTCCAATGAAATTCTTGTACGTGTCAATCCTAATTCTCTGCCAAAAGTTGTTTAACAGTATGCTAATGCTTTCCCCAGGTCTATCTCATGGACACCCAGATTTTGTATGCAATTTTCTCAACACCATCGCGTTACCTAACTGCTGGTGGTAATTTTGCATCGCCACTTATTTTTTTTTATTATTGTTACTGCCAAATACTAATTCTTCAGTTGTACGCTTGATAATTGTTGATCATCTCTTAGTTTTACAAGCGAAATGTATCCTTGGGCAAAATGACCACATTCTTAGATAGGTCCATTACTATCTCCTTCATAGCCTTTTGGTTTTATTATTTTCACTATATACTTTTTTTTGTTCTAAGTTTCAACTGTCAAGTGTTAACAATATGTGGATATTGTTTTTCAGGGTAGGTTCTCGGGTTGGTTAACCTTTTTTTTTTGGAACGGAGGCTCAAGGGGAGCCCGACTTTGAATTAATAAAGCCATCAACCGGCCAGGATTACACAAGGCCACCAAGCAAGAGGGACCGAAAGATACAAGGGAGCTGACAGAGCAGTTTACAACGCAACGCACACTACTGCACACATAGAAATACACATGAAAACCTGCAAGTAATGTCGAAGCCCGCTGCCGATCGGCACCAAGAGCAAGGGAGCAGAGTAGCGTCAAGGATCAGCCAAAGGCCTGCAAGAACTGCGCGCAGCCGGATCGTGGGATTGGGATCCCGTAATCTGTCTTCCAACGCCGAAGAAGACCCCAATCCTCTCACCTAGGCTCGAAGGCGCCGCACCGTCGGGTCGTTGGGCGCTCACCCGAGAGCAAGAGCAGGTGTCGGTCGCAACCCAGAGCAGGCCTAACACACATTCCTCACCACGCCGGAGGCACACCACTAGCTGCACTGCCACCTGCCCGGGCCACCGAGAGCAGAAGGAAAACCACTGGGAGGCTGGTTGAAGAAACAAGCTGCAAAGACCCAAGGGCGAAGCTTGGGAAGCCTCTGCTTGGACTCGCAGCCGACGAGCGCTCTCCAACCTCGGCACCACTCACCCGGAGAACCAGACAAACCCAAGGCGGCGCCTCCAAGGAGGGAACGACGTGCAGGACGCCGCCACCGCCCAACCCGAGACGAGTTTTGGGCTTTCACCCGGGATCTGGGACGGGGATGGAAACTGGAGACCTCAGCGGTGCCTCGAAGGAGAAAAGGCGATGCGCGACGCACCCTCACGCCGTGGTCGGAGATCCGACCAAGGGTTTCCCCCGGACTCGAGATATGCCACCGGCACCCCGCCAGCACCGGAACTGGCAGCGAACGCTGCAGATCGGACAAAGCCGGAGGGGGAGAGTGAGCAGAGGGGCAGAAGCAGCTCGACCTTCAGATCTAGATCGGACACAGCCGGAAAGGCCGCGCCACGACCACCACCCGCCGGATCCGCATCGCCCGAGCAGCCGGGGACGCCGGCCGTCACATCCCGCGCACGCCGCCTGTCGCAGAGACTGCGCCGCCTCGCCGTCCGGGGCCGCCGCCCCGGTGTCCGGGGTCCTTCGCGCAGAGACGGAGTGATGAGAGGCCTCGCCGCCACCTTCATCGGCGGCCGTCGGGGCTTTCCAGGCGTCCCTCCGGTGGCGGCGAGGGGAGGAGGTGTAGGATGGGGCGGCGGCGGGGGGAAACCCTAGTCGCCCCCGGGTCGCCCGCTGGGGACGACACGGGAGCCACGGGGGGAGGGGGGGGGGATTGGGGATCTGGGTTGGTTAACCTCATTTATGCAAATTGTTGGTACCCAAAGGTGTCATTCTGTCAAATTGACAAGTTGATTCATGCCTACTTACAAGGCTGGAAAAATAATGTATTACTGGACCTATCCTAGAATTGTTGATTCATGCGTACTTACATGGCTGGAAAAATAACGTATTACTGGACCTATCCTAGAATTGTTGATTCATGCCTACTTACAAGGCTGGAAAAATAACGTATTACTGGACCTATCCTAGAATTGTTGATTCATGCCTACTTACAAGGCTGGAAAAATAATGTATTACTGGACCTATCCTAGAATTGTAGATTCATGTCTACTTACAATGCTGGAAAAATAATGTATTACTGGACAGAACTGTAGAAGTATGTAGATGTTTGTTTTCTCAACACATAACTATCCATTCTTTTATTATCATCAAGGATCACTGGACATATGATAATTGAACGAATCTTGTGCACTGTTGTATGTATTGTCCCCCTTTGTTAGACCAGTTTTTTTTTCTTTTTCTTGTTTGGATGATATGCACAAGTACGTAACATTTAATTTTTTACCCACAACTTGGTTGTCTTAATTAATATGGATCTACATCTATATCTATACTCTATACCTACCTACTAATAAAAGGGCTATTGCTTCTTACCACCATAATTTAGTCCGTCGCAATTTTCGTCCGTCCACCCTATATATACTAGTAAGTGTGCACGTGCAACGCACGTATAACCGCAGGAAAAAAATCTTCATACATTCTAGTTAAGATGCAATCAATGAAATAAAATCAACAACAAAGAAATAATATAACATTATGAACATTTTGCCTCCTAGAGCATCCACATTTTGCTAAATAACCAATGCCAAAATTACACTTTAAACATTTATCTCCAATGGTCAACACTGGCCACAGCAATCCAAAATGAAAAAACGATGGGAGCCATATCACCTACTTTGTGCCAAATTTTACTGATTCCCACCCCTTAATCTTTGTGCCATGGCACATACATGCCCCTAATACCCTTATGGCCATGCAGGGGAAGAATAGTAACTACAAATAACAAGCTTATAGTACAAGAATGTACACTCTACAAAAATCCCAACTATGCCTAGCTTCTACCACAAGGAACTATGCACTGCTCAATAAGTAAGTTACGTTAGGATGAATACATAGGATCCTTGCAACAAAACATGGACACAATTTCCAGATGCTATTCTATGTGCAAGAATACGAAAATTTCTCTACAAGCTGATTTTGTCATCATCGCCCGAGGAAGAGGAAACTCCATTGAAGAAATGTTTTTGTGAGGTGAAATACCAGAAACTATTGCTTACACAAGCATATAATAGCATACATTATGAACTGTGAAAGAAACGTGTATGTGTCGCAAATTGTACTATCAAAATCACCATAAAGATGCTGAATTGCCAAAAAAAATAAGAATTTTTGTGAGGGCCAGATAGGTTATATACTGAAAAGAAGTTCCGGGAACACAACTCAATTAAAGGCTTCTGGATCATACAGCTAGGTGTAGCAGATAGCCAAATAGGTGAACTGAGCACCGAGTAATGCTTCACAACGAATTAAATTTCAACACTATTTTGAACAAAAGGAATCACATAGACAGGAGATATGTAACTTGCAAATAAGCTGTACAAAATGTCCTGACAAAAATACGATCACCCGCTCCAGCTCTAGGGTTCCTCCCTCCCTCCCCCCGCTGTCGTCGGCCTTCCTAGGCCCCTCCCACCGCCGACCGCCGGCCGCCCCGACCCCGCCCCCCTCCCCCCTCCCTTCCCCCGGATCCGCTCCGTGTCGCCTCCCCGGGAGGTGGCTGGGGCGGCGCGAGCCCCGTCCCCCCCTTCGGCCATCCTCGTCTTTCTTCCCCTCCCTGCCGCCGCCGACGGGCGCCCCCGGCGCCGACCGGGTGGTTTTGGCAGCGGCGGGGCCTGCCTGTCCCCGCGCGCATGGCTCCCTACCCGGAGCATGGGGCGGCGGCAGTGCTCCTCGGCTTGATGACGGCCCGGCGTCCTGGCAGTGGTGGCCGGCGGCTCGCGCGGTGGTGGTGCGGCCCCTTGGCGGTGAGACGGCGTGGTGGCGCAGGTTGGCCGGTGGCGCGCCCCCGGCCCAGATCGGAGCCCACGGGCCCCATCTGGGTCCTAGCGGGCCGGCCCCCGGCGTGGCTGCGTCGTCGTTTGTGTGGTGAGGAGGTGGAGCAGCTTGGACGGGGGGCAGCAACGCCAACGGCGTGCCAGCTGCGGCGCGGAGGCGGGAGTTGTCCGGGCCTCTGAGGGCCCAGCCGGGCCCGTGGGGCCACGGGCCCGGTAGGCTCCTGCTTTGGCGTCCGGTCGGCTACCGTCGTGGACGGTAGAGGTGGGGCCCTTCAGTATGCTGACGGTACTACTGCCCTAGTCCTGGCTCCCCTTCTTCGTTGTGCAGGCCATCTTCGTGGGGTCGTGGTGAGACAGCGTGGGAAGCTTTGTGTCCGTGTTGGCGCAGGGTGGTGGTCGGTTTGATGGCGAGCTCCGGAGTGCCTGAGGAGGAGGATGGGATCGGGAGAAATCCCTGTTGGCTTGGCCGACACCGACACGGTGGCGCCTGAGGGTACCACCGGACCTTCCTGGAGGGCATCGGGGCTACCCTACCTCTCTCCCCACCGCATACCGGGGGAATCCCTTGGCAGCAGCATTGTCATCGTCGCGTCCCTTCTTAGAGGTGTTGATTGGTACCGGCGTTTCGGAGTCTCAAAGCTTGGGGGACGATTTCCGGTGGACGCATCGGTCGCGAGGCTTCGTTGTTTTTGTCGATCTGCCGTTTTCGGCATTTGTTTCTTTTTTTCCTCTTTCTTTTCTTTTGGGTGTGATTGTTCTGCTTCCGCCCCAACACCTATCGTGGGTTGTATCGGATGGTTGCTTTGTAATACAAAGCGAGGGAAACCCTTTTTCTTAATAAATGTCCTGACAAATGAACTATATGTGTTTTGGACATTGACAATTCAGCTGCGCTGAAGTGTAAATTGAGTACAAATATGTGCAATGGATGGAACATATACATAAGAGATTCCTCACAAATGTAAATTGTAATTCATAATACCTTTCACCATGGTTTATGGCAAATCTGTCATTTGCTAGTTATTTCACAAACAAAATAAATAATGGCCACCGGAGTTCACTTGTTCATCGTTCTCACAAGAAACAAATAGAATCTGCAGTCCCTTGCTAACAAATCTGAAACCAAAGAGGCCAATGTATATTCCATCAAACTACATGAGATCCTGATGATATGCACTAAAAATTAGTGAAAGGGGGGAATTCATGCTTCCAGTTCACTCAAGCTATATACATATATAGCAATTTATGGATACAAATTTTAACTGGTGTACCTAATTTATTACCTTCCTGGAAGTAAGCCTCACCTTCTATTGGAAATCCGAAGTAGTCCTGTTGAATGAATGTGTTTGTTCAGTGAAAACCCAAGTTGCCTATCCGGTTTATCATCTCCTTTGATACAAAGAAATCGAAGCAAATCTGAGTATATAGTGGTTAATGTTGCAATGAGAAGACTCGGACTTCAAGTAACTCCTGTTCCAAGCAGCAATTTTCTGCAAAACAAATTGCATTTGCATTATGATGATTTAGCAACATCCATAACGCAGACAAGCATTTAATTCTGTAATGGTGAACAAAACAACAATATAGCTCCAATACACAAAGTGAGTGTGCAGATCCGACCTACGGCAGTTAATAATAGAAGTACGAAAATGCAATAGTAGTCCTAGCTATCATACCGCTGCTCGCTGCTAGTACTTGGCTCGGAAATAGAACCGACGGCGATCGGTGTAAGCGGCAACCTGATCTCGTCATGCTGTCAGGTCGATCTGATCCAGCGACCATATGTTGTCGCTCAGCAGTAGGAGTAGTATTCAAACACATTGTACAGGTCCTGGAACCCCACATATAATACATTAACTAATGAATTTGCTCGCCCAATGACTTGTTTATTATCACTGAGCCGAACAAATCTCACTGATCCATATCTACTATGACTGGCCCCTCCGCCGGCGAAGAGTGTACCCCCCGTTCCCATTCATCCGTACGCGGCACTCCAGGCCAACCAAGTGGTGCCAAACTGAGGGCGCGTACGGCGCGCCGGCGAGCCAGGTACGGGTGACATTGTTCATATGCGCACACTGCAATCATCACCCAGATGATGAGACGAAGATCCAACGGGTGTTTCACTACTACGTGCGCCTAAGAACTTCAGATGTGTTACATGCGTGTGTGCCAAATGTGGCGGCCAACAGATGTCTTAACGGCAGCGTGGCACGTCTGCAAGGCCATGCGATGAACGACCCAACCGCCGCCATGGTATCGCGCATGAACGGCCGGGTGTCCTTTAGCGGGCCTGCAAAGAAGAGCAGCGAGGAGCAGTGGCAGCGGCTGACACTGCATCTCCACCCCCACTACAAATCGATACCCAAGTAACCCAACTCATCGTCCTCGCTTGTGTCGAGCTGGGCGACGCAGCCGCCACCGTCCAGGTCTATCGCCTCATCCAGTACAACCTCGCTGGCGCCCCGCTCGGCTCCCGCGCCACCGCGCTCAACCACCGCACCGCGACTTCCTGCTCTTCATGGGGCCGACCTTCTCCGCTGCTTTACCCTAGCCCAGCGTCTCTCCCACCACGTCCCTGCCTACCGCGCTCAACCGCCGCACCGCGGCTTTCCTGCCCTTCCCGAGGCAGAGGAGATTTGTGCGTCAGTTGGAAGAAGATCGAGGCGGTGGCCCGTGGCTTAGAGGAGATCAAGACAGCGGGCAGGCTAGCGCTATTATCCCCTAAATCCCAGGACAGTTATTGCATGCTGATTTTTCTCTCGTTTCCTCTTTCTTTTCTCTTGTTTCCTCTCTTAGCGCGATCCGCCTGCACGATGGCAGAGTTTTCGTCCGCCTAGTTAAATTGCTAAACGTGTTTTTGGTGGGAGTTAGTTGTTATCTGAACCGTTTGAATAAATTAGTGGGTCTAATCGTGAGGCTCTAATTGCTTCTTGTTGTTCTGTGTACATTAGGCGGGGTGCGATTAGGGGAAGATAATGTTCGCTTGTTACATTAGGCGGGGTGCGATTAGGGGAAGATAATGTTCGCTTGTTTAATAGTAGTATGGATATATTCGTCCGTCTCCGAATGGGCTGTACTGGGCCTGGTCCACAATTCTTTTCTGAAGGAAAAAAGCAATGCGAAAAAGACTGCCAAGAGAATCGAAGACACGACCAGGCTCTCGAACGTGAAAGACAACACCAACTCAGCTGGTCTGCCACTGCTGTGAATAGAAGTTGCTATTCAAATAATAGTCGTCCACAAGCAGACAAGCAGACGATCATAACCCAACAAAGGAATAAACCCCACGGCCCTTGTATAATCTGGGAATAGTACAATCGGCATCGGTGCACGGCCCTTGAAGCAACGGCAGCCTTGAACGCAAGAGGAACTTGGCAAGAAGAAGAGCAGGCCGAGCCCGTATCTGAGATTCAGAGATACTAAGGAAGAGAGCGAGCATACGATATGCAAAGAAACGAGCTAGAGCGGCTCGGTGAGTGCCGTGTGGGCGGGCAGAGCGCGGGGCGGCCAAGAGCAGGTGTGCGCGGGGTAGAAGGTGGGGGGTGAGCATATGGGCTGTGGCCGAGCGTAATCACTTCACTGCCAGCGCCACTGAGCAAAGTGCAGCAGGCTAATAAGTGTACAAGTCCTCCACCACGTGGAAGTAGAGGAAATCAAGTCAAGCCTAGCAATTAGCAGCGCTATACTAACCTAGCTAGCTGATCGAAAAAAACCAAGCACGTCTACTAGATATATTAATTATATTTTTCTGCCATTTTTGCCGTTATTTTGCAAAAGCTTCGAGATTTTGATAATAACTTACAATAATTGTAAATTTTTGATTGATAATTGGTTTAAATTAAAATTTACCACTTACACATTTCTGCAACTAAAAAGTCAGTGTTTTCCAGATGCACCGTACTATATACGTATCTAACGTATTTCTAGGGTGATATGACCGGTAGCAAATACTTGAAAATGTATATCTTGTGTATATAAAAGCGTGCAAAGGAAGATAAATATTGTCACAATAATTTATTTGGTCGTTTTGTAGTACAATATTCAAACTCGGCAAAATAGATAATTACTATTTGTTTTTGTGTAGTTTTAATATCTGACTTAAGTAATAAATATTGACCTTCCTCTAAGGGCATCTCCAGCCGTTGGCCCCCCAGGGGGCGTCTAAAAGCGCCGCCTGGGGGTGAGCCGGCGAAAAAAAGGCCCTGGGGGCGAGTCGTCGCCCAGCCGTCGACCCCCAGGGCTGCCTACAGGCGAGTGTAAAAAAAAGGGAGGCCCGTTCGGCGAAGTTATGACAAAGAGCAGTTAAATTTCGTCTGAACATGGCGAATTTCGGCCAAATTAGCCCATTTTCATTACATTATTAAGCTAATCTAAAAAAGAAAGGGGCTGAAGTCGTCGCCGCCGTCGCTGCCATCGTCGTCGTCGACCTTCTCCTCCTTGACGCGGACGCCCCGGCTGGACCCGACGTCGCCATGGTGGACTGGCGGAGGCGTGTCGTCGTCGTCGCTGTCGCACAGGACGACAACTCCGTCTTCGTCGCGGCCGTGTCGGCGCTCCTCGAAGCGGCGCAGTTCGGCGCGCTGGCGCTCCTTCGCCTTCTCCCGGCGCGCCTTCTCCATCGCAATGGAGTCCTGGCGCGCCCATTCCAGGGCCGCGTCGTCGTCGACGAGCTCCGCCTTCGCCAGCGCCAGACCCGGCTCCGTCTTCACCGGCGCCAGCCCCGGCTCCATCTTCACCGGCGCCAGTCCCGGCTCTGTCTTCGGCTTGACGAAGCGCGGAGGAACCGAGGACGAAGCGCGCCGGCCGCCCTCGTTGATGACGATGCCGGCGCTGCGAGTGCGCCGACCGAGCGGCGACTCCGCCGCAGGCTCGGCCTTGATGGCGAGCAGGGCCGGAGTGCCGGAGGAGTGCGAGGAGGATCGGGAGGAGGAAGAGGAGGAGGAAGACCCGAACCGCCTTGGCGCCCATGTCCCGACGCGCCGGTGCGTCGCCGGGGGGTATGCCAACGGCGGGTCGTTGCCGCCCTCGAGGTGCGTGAGCACGCCCTCGAGTGTTCGGCCGGGGACGCCCCACCAGAGGTGGCGCCCCTCGCTGTTCTGCCGCCCGCCGACCACCGGCGCGCCGTTGGTGGACGCCAAACGCTGCTGCTGGCGGCGCTCGAAATACGCCGCCCAGGCGGCGTGGTTGTCGGTGGCGTACTGGGGGAGGGAGCGTTGGGCGTCGGTGAGGGACGCGCGGACGATCTCAACCTCCTCGGCGAAGTACTCCGGCTTCGCCGCGGCGTCGGGCAACGGGGGAATGGGCACTCCCCCGGCGCTGAGCCTCCATCCCGATGGCCCGGCGCGCATGTCCGGCGGCGCCGGGATGTTCGCCTGGAACAGGAGCCAGGACTCCAGAAGGCGGAGCGAACGGCGGCCGAAGCCGTTGGCGGCCGCCTCGTCCCCGGGGAAGCGTTCTGCCATGGCGACGGCGACGGCGCGCGGGAGAGGCAGGGAGAGGGAGGGGCTGGACGACGGCGAGGGGCGGGGCGGGGCTGGTGTGGGCACAGGAGAGTGGAGTGGAGGCCGCCGGCTTTTATAGCCAGGCCGCGCCGTGTGTACGCGTGCGAGGGAGGGGAGGCATCGGCGCCGCCCCGTGACGCGCCGCCCGTGAAGGAATCAATGGCAAGGCTGACCGGCGGCAGCCTTGCCATTGATTCCCCGTGGAAACCGAGGCCGTTGGGGGAAGACGAGGCGCCGAGTCGCTGACGCGGCTGGCCCGCGGCTTCTTCGCGCCAAAACAACTCGCCCCGGCGCCCCGGGCGCCCCCCAGCGCGCCGGGTTCGGGCTGGGTCCGCCGGCGCTGTTTTCGGCCCAAGCCGGCGATTTTTGGCGTGCCGGGGGCGCGACTGGGCCGTTTTTTCGGCGCCGGCGCGAAAAAATCGCCTGGGGAGGCCTTCTTGGGGGCGCGGCTGATGTTGCCTTGCTTTCATTAATTGGATTAACTAAATTGGTAATGATGGATTCGACCAAGTGTGGGCGATGAATAGATCTATGCGTGTAGTTCCGCTTGCTATGCATATGATTCGTATTTGCGAATTTTGACACAATTAGTTTATCCAAAAGAAATATTGTAATGGTACAAAATAGCCGATTAAGTTTTCTTGAAAAAACATTGTCAAACGTGAAGGATTTTTCACGCGCATGTTTGACTATTGAATATTATTGAATATATATATTTATTATTTTATTAAATACTTGTTGAACATTTTTTTTCAAAATGCTTGATTAATATATTTATATACATGAACACATTTTTCATCATTTTTGTTATACATGGTCAACATTTTTTATATACACATTTAACATTTTTCAAATGCTTGATTAAGATTTTGAAACACTTGTTCAACATTTTCTCACATGCTTGATTAATATTTCTATATACACGATCAACCTTTTTCATCATTTTTTTAATAAATAGTTAAGATTTTTTCTATACATATTTAACATTTTCCAAATGCTAAATTAACATTTTTAAAATACCTATCCAACACTTTTTCAAATGCCTCCCCAACCTCCCCCACCCACGCCCACTCTTCGGCGGGGGGTCTTCCAAGTGGGGAGGCGCCAACGGATGGCGAAACTTCTTCGAGATTACGAGTTAGGATTGCTGAATTGAGAGCAGTGAGCACCATTATTTACAATTGAGCAGTGAGCATGAGTGAGTAAGCACGATTATGTACGATTGAGCAGTGAGCATGATTGGTCATGTTTGAATTTTTTCTATTGATTTTTTTTTGTCGCGGGAGATCTTTTTTTTACACCACAACATGGGAAGTCCCATGCTCAAATTTGGTCACTTTTGAGATGGTTTTCCAATATTAAAGTATTAACTGATTTTTCAGCCACTAAAAAGGGTAAATGCTCTTCAGCTCCAAATAACGTGCAAACGAGTTCGGAAGTTGATGGAACCTAGCATGATGTCTTAACAGGGCCCATGTAGGCTGTGGTAAAAATTGGAGAGCGTTACGACAAAAAACTTGATGCACCTCATGTACAAAGCGAACAGTCTCGAGAGGAAGGAAGCACTCGCCTAACGCATAAAACTTTATTTTTTTCATCGTTGCCCTTCTAAACTTTTGCTATGTTGAATACACACCACTGATGGGTCATGCCAAAGCTTGGGACTACTCCGGGTTAATAAACATGATGTTCGCAAGCACTTTCCTTAGCTTCAAGACTGTGTTCACAAAAGAAAAAAATTGTATTAACAAAATGAATAAATACAAATAGTTCGAATGCTTAAATATTACTCCCTCCGTTCCTAAATATAAGTCTTTGTAGAGCTTCCACTATGAACCACATACGGATGTATATAGATGCATTTTAAGTGTAGATTCATTCATTTTGCTCCGTATGTAGTCCACCTAGCAGAATCTCTACAAAGACTTATATTTAGGAACGGAGGGAGTACATGATCCAAACAACAGAAGCAGATATTTACCCTGTCTGCCAGATGACTAGCAGACAGGGTTTAAAGAAGTTGCTGGTAGCTAGATAGGAAGACCATGATAGTGAGGAAACAAACCTTCTCCTCTTTGATGATCTCCTTGTTTTGGCGGTCGTCTTTGAAACAAGAAAGATTGCAGAACCATGTGGCGAGCCCCAAAGCATACCGTGTTCCGTCAGCTTAGGGTCACAAATGCAATAACTGATTGTGTCTGTTTGTATTGCCTCCTTTGTTTCGTGTAAGTTAATCCTGTCTTGCAATTTGGACGGGAGATGAGGTGCAAATGCAATGGCCATCTCTATATATGGAGCTTCATGAGTGGAGCTCCGCGAGCAAGCACTACTCAGAAGCTTAAAAGTGGCAGCCCACAATAAATACAACAAACGGAACTTCTTTTGGAAATATGCCTGCAAACACGGATGAGATGATATTGTTAGCACATGGCTTGTTGGTCCCTCTTGCTATGCAACAAAATGAGTGTGAAGTCCATAATGTAGCCACTCCGAATACGTGTTCCAATAAAGGTCCCGAACCTTTGAAATATGTAACGTGTTGTGTACTTAGTTGAGTGAGTTCTCCTGTTGCAACTTCACCCAAAGTCGTGACGGAGGTCCAAGTGACTGCAAACGTTTTGCATGCAGCAACTCCAACTATGTTTGTTCTTTCGAATAGTTTTAGAAGCAATTTCAGTTTAGTACTTTTAACTGGCACCTTGCGGTCTATGTATAGAAAAACAAGTGCTGCGGTTCTACATAACTCTTCCACAGAAGCCGTCCATATATGAAGAGAACAAGATTGGGTTCCACACACCATTGGATAAGAGAGATCCTTACCTTCAAGAAGATTCATGGTGAGAGCATTGAGAAACCTGTAGTGAGAAAGTGAGCAAATCTTCCAATGACAGAGCTACTCAGTATATCTTTTCTTGGGACAATGATTGAGTGTAGGACAACATGCATGATCTTTCTACATAAAGAGACTACCACTTGTTATTGATCCCTCACCTTGCCAAGAAGATCATCACACTCCTCCAAGAATTCCTTCAGTTTCTACTTAGGCGAAGCAACGACATGATGGTGATGCACATCATCCTGGTCCGCCTGAGCCCAAAACGCAGTGTTAAGTGGGCCAAATCTAGCCTCTCCATGAGGTCCTCCTGGGACATCTTCACCCCGTGGCTGCTGAACACGAAGGAGACGGCTCCACTCACAGTCTCCTCCACAGCTGCTTATCTTACCATTTTCATTGCAAAAACATTTGACCTAAAATTTTGAAAGTTGCTATATATCGTCTCAAACAAGCATCCGATGCACAACGTGTTCCAGCTATTCCATTTATCCAGAGGAGAGTTCCCACATGCAAGCCATATTGATAACTACAACCAAGTCGACAAAAGGTGAATACTAAATAAGTTCAGAGAAATCAGAAGCAAACAGGAAAGGTAGGTAACCAATTGCTTGAAAAATCACAGGATGATGCAACCATAGCCGTCTGGCTGATCCTCATAGCACATGATAGCCCCGCGAGCGTATGGTGGCATTGTCCGAGGATAGCATGCATTGCCGGGGCTGGGGCAGCAGCAGGGCAGCGCTGGCTTGGGCGGATCAGGCTTCTTGGTCGGCTCGGGCACCTTAGGCCCAACGCTGACGACGAGCATCGTGAACTTGGCCTTGCGCAACGCGCTTGCAAGGCACGCCACGTGTTAGAGTTGTGTCAAATATTATTGTAAAAGGTAGGTTGCAGTTAGACTAGGATTTGAACAGTGTGTAAATAGGATATGGAGTCGTGTACGTCTACGCACGTCCACGTGTTAGATTTGCCTTAACATTCCTCCTCCGCATTCGGTCAGGTTGTTATTTGGAACGTGGCTGGTTGGGATAGAGTCCGAAACAGCTAGACAAATTCGCGTAGGAGCGTGTGCGTTGTTATGGGCAATTTGGAACTGCAGAGATGATTTGGCTTTTAACAGAACAACAACTATTCATTTTTTGCAGGTTTTATTCCGGGCTACTGCGTTAATCCGTATGTGGTCCTTACTCACTCCAACGGATGCCAGGGAGCGTTTGGTTACTGGATCTCTCCGGTGGGAGATGGTAGCGCGGGATATTTTCAACCGGTTTGGATGGCGGTCATGTAATAGAATAGGCGACTAGTTTACCTATTCATCTTATGCCAGCCGGTTGTGGCTTTCGGGCCTTATTTGCTTTTGTTGCTCTTTGTGAGCCAGCTCCTTTTGAAGCAGACCGCTAGACTCTGTTGAACTTATTTATTTTTATATAAATGTGGCCGTATGCATCTTTCTGATGCAAAGGCCGGGGAGTCCCCCTTTTCGAAAAAAAAGGTTACAGTTAGACTAGGATTTGAAGAGTGTGTAGATAGGATATGGGGTCGTGTACACGTAGGACACTTGTATCCTAGGCCTCTCATATATAGCGAGGGTGGACACACCATGTAACCTATGCCAACATAATAGCACAGACACGTGGGGTAGCCGGCGGTGTGTGCTGGCACCCGGCCGGCCGGTGTGTGTTATTGTGACAGTGTCATAGGGGAGGAGCATCCGTAGTTATGCCCCGGGGATGTAGCCATGTCGGTGAACCTCGTTAACAAATCTAGGTGCCGTGCTCGTGTGATTGCTTGGTCCTCGGATGATCGATGATATGCCTCGTACTTATTCTAACAAGTGGTATCACGAGCTATGGTTGCGAAGAGGCTGATCTAGAGGAGGGCGATGAAGGACGTCTGATAACTTGGCCGTGGTGGTCGGAGGAGTTTTTCGATGGGCGTGAAAATTGTCGGAGGAAAAGCAATCGGAATCAACTTGTGGATTGCAAGTATTCACAACAACATCTGGTAAATAGTAAAACTGAAATTAATACGTACTATCATGCAGACACACAGACTACACGGTATGATTCCAAAGGCCAACATGCAGATGGCACTAACATGAATGTGAAAGGATTTCTTCAGTCGATGATGAGGCCACAAGCAGCAGTTGCGTCGTGGTCGGCGTTTTTCCACTGCCTCGCAAGGTGCACCAACGCTGTTGTGGACTCGCCAGCCTTGTCCAGCGCGTCCTTGGCAACCCGCATGGCCGCGTGCGTTCGTTGCCGGAGCTCCCGCCCGCCGTCGGACTCGATCAGCCACCTGACCTTGGCGGCCACCTCCTCAGCTTCCACCATCTGTTTGTCGTACCCTTCCATGGCCACGGCCAGCTGCATCCCCTCCACCAAAAACAGCTTGTTCATGCGTTGCTCGGCGTATAGAGGCCACGCCAGCATCGGCACGCCCGCCATGACCGCCTCCATCACCGAGTTCCATCCGCAGTGCGTCACAAACCCGCCGACCGCGCCGTGCGCCAGCACGTCCCGCTGCGGTGCCCACGACATTACAACCAATCCCCTCTCCCTTGTCCGGTGCAGGAAGCCCGTGGGAAAGAGCGCGTCCAGGTCGAGCTCGTCGACGGCCAACTGGTGGTGCTCGTCGCCTGTCACAGGGCGCCGCACAACCCACAAGAACCGTTGCCCGCTCGTCTCCAGCCCCGCCGCCATCTGCTTGATCTGCTCCGTGCCGAACCGGCCAGAGCTGCCAAAACAGAGAAACACCACACTGGCCTTGGGCTGGCCATCGAGCCATGCGAGGCACTCGTGGCGCTCTGTGCCAACCCCAACCTCCTTGGGCTTTATCAGTGGTCCTATGCAGTACAATGGCGGTGTTGGCCGTCCGGGGGTGCAGAGGCCGGAGACGATGGCGTCGACGGCACGGGGCTCCAAGGAGCGGCAGCTGTTGACAATAATTCCTTGTGAGTTGCACAGCTGGTGGGGCACGTCCCTGAACAACTTGGTGCTCAAGCTGTTGCGATCGAGAGTGAACGCGGGGAGGTGATCTGCCGGTATGGGTGGCAACCCAGGGGCGTGCACAAGGTCGCCGCCGAGGTCCCGGAAGCTCAGAGTGGTCTGCTCATCCATGGCTGGCTGGTAGAGACCAAAGGCGACGACGGAGATGCAAGTGGTGAGGAAGAAGTAGGTCGGAATGCCGAGTTCGGCGCCGACGTCGAAGGCGCTGGCGCAGAAGAAGTCGATGACGAGAGCAGCCGGAGAGGCGGAGCGGAGGAAGTCACGAAGGTCCGGGAGGGAGGCGTGCGCGAGCCCGAAAACCTTAGCCTCGAAACTATCGGCGCCGGCGGATGGAAGCATGGGCGTGGGGAGGCAGTGGAAGGACAGCGACGGGTTGGCCGCCCTGATCCTTGTGAGGTCGTCGGCGTCCCCGACCCCGCTGAGGACGACGGTGACCTCGAGGCCCTGCGCCACAAGTAGCTTGCCAAACTCCACGGTGGGGAACAAGTGGCCTGCCATCCCCGGCGGGGCGTAGATGACAACCAGCTTCGTCCTTGCATTATTGTCGCCCAGGCTAGTAGGAGTAGTATTATTGTTTTGGACTGTCGTCATTCTAGGAAGTGGGAAGCATGCTGCGTGTCAAGTGAAGGAGTGGTCTATTTATAGTACACGCAGGCAGGCTGCGCGTCCACGAAATTTTGCTGTCGAAAGGAGAAATAAACACAAGCACGTGGTGGGCTGAGCATCTTTAATTTGTTTGGGCCGTCCGGCAGGTGGACGTGCGATCGGATGCGTTGCCCGGACATGAGATCGGATGCCCTGCACAAAGCAGCTTTCTATCCACCCCTCATAATAAAAGTAGCTTTCTATCTCTGACTTTGTTATATCTTTTTCCTTTATTTAGCTGCATGCATGCATCTGCCTTTTTTTTTTCCTTCTTGCTATTTCCCCTAATAATTATTTAATTATTTTCTTACTACCTATGTCCTGGTTGATTAGTCCTCTTTGTATTTTATGCTAAATTTTGACCTTAAATTTAACTAACAACATGTTAATGCATGTCATAAAAAGTAATATAATTAAAAAACTATGTTAAAATACAAATCCATCGATACAATTTTTGTGACATGCATTAATATTTTATTAGTTAAATCTCTAGTCAAAGTTTGACACAAAATACAAAGAAAACTTATAAACCAGGGCAGAGGTAGTAGATGAGCTTGGCAGCTTTACTTTGTAGGGGCCGTCCGGACAGTGCATGTGAGTGAGGACGAGGGATCGGATGCGTTGTTGCCGGTACTTGATTGGATGCTCTACACAAAGCGGCTTTGTATCCCTGGTCAGGCAAGCATTAGTAGAAAATGGGCCTTTAGTTCCGCTTTTAGAGGGCTTTTAGTTTCGGTTCTGGAACCGGGACTAAAAGGGTCGAGACTAAAACCCAAACCTTTAGTCCCTGTTTGCCAATTTTTTTCTTATTTTCAAATTCTGAATTATTTGTCAATTTAATCTCTAATCATCCTTCATCACTGCTCATTGCTCAATTATGAACCACTAATTCCAAATCGTCTAACTTCCCCACCAATCCTCTCACTACTCCAGCCTGAGCACGGTTAACTTTCAAGTTCTATTCCCCCTAGTTTTCAACTCTGCATTTGTTGTTTGCCTGACAATACTAAGCTATCAATCCTATTAACCATTAGGAGTTGAACTTGAGCATTAAGCATTGTTTGAGTTTGGAACTATTATTCTAAAAACAATAATTATTTAGTAACACCAATATTTCTTGAATAAGTAGTTTGACCATAGTTTGACCAGATTTGACCATAGTTTGACCACAATTTGACCAGATTTGACCATAGTTTGACCAAAAATCAAAAAACTAAAATAATTATTTATTAACCTTAATTTGACCAAAAATTAGAAAACTAAAATAAAGATTTCTTGAAAATGTAGTTTGACCATAGTTTGACCAAATTTGACCATAATTTGACCAAAATTCAAAAAAACTAAAATCATTATTTATTAACACTAATATTTCTTGAATAAGTAGTTTGACCATAGTTTGATGACAGTTTGACCAGATTTAACAAAAATAAAAAAACTGAAATTTGAGCATATCTTTTTTTCCTTTCAGAATTTGAGGATTCTAAAAATTTGCAAGCAGGCCTACAACCGTCGAAATCAGATGCGGAATTTCCTGCTGATTTTTTTGATATATTATGCGTTTTTTCGACATCGTATGCAAAAGATATGACCGTTTTACTTTTTCGTAACACTTTTTTGCAAAACATGTCCAAATTTAAGTTTCTAAATTTTTCTAACTAGTAAATGTAGTAACATAACTACATCCCGAAGGATTTTAATTTTTTATGTTTTTATCATTTTCTTTTGTTGTTTACAAATCTAAAAAGGCGATACCAAGGGGGGCGGGATAGAGTTCGAACCTTTAGTCCCGGTTTGAGACAGGAAGGGACTAAAGGGCGTCGCACCCTTTTGTCCCGGTTCGTGTCTCAAATCGGGACTAAAGGTCTAACCTTTAGTCTCGGTTTGAGACACGAACCGGGCCTAAAGGGCATCGCACCCTTTAGTCCCAGTTCGTGTCTCAAACTGGACTAAAGGTCCCATTTGAACCGGAACTAATGCCTTCCCGACGCCTTAGCCACTCGAACCGGGACTAATGCTTACATTAGTCCCGGTTCGTGATGCAACCGGGACTAATGTGTATATTGAGTTTGGACCAAAGCCCTGTTTTCTACTAGTGAAGGGTCGGACCCATCCCGCCACCTCGGAGGTCACCATCGAGGGCACTAGGTGATCTTCTTCCACTGCAGTGTCTCGGTGATGGGGCGGCCTCGTTCGAGTTCAGGGCTGCGCCGCTCACGTTGGGTCTAGCCGTGCAGCCCACTGCGTCAACCATTATTCAAATCTTTGATCTAGTTTCTTCGGCATCCTCAACCCAGGCTTGCGATCCGATGCATATTGGACGTCCACTTCGGATGGCCAATCTCGGGCGTTGGCTAGGCCACTTGTGGAAATGGGTGAAACCGACAGGAAACCCTAATCTCACTCGATCAGATGCGGCCGTCATCCGGTCTCCAGAGATGTCACAAGGTTATCCCTCTGGTCCTCCCGGGGGCACCGCCGGTAATCAGGCTCAACTTTCTGCGTGTGCCGCCCAGCCGCCGGATGCTCACATGGCTTCTCCGGCGGGAGGTGCCACTACTGCAGGATGCTGCTAATGCAACACTACAACCAAAAACCCTTCAACGAAACTGTGTGCGATGCATTTATCACAAATGGGTGTCGCACTAAAACAGTCCCCAATAGTACAAACCGTGTGCGATGGCGGAGCCATTAAACACGATGCAGATTACAGATACGTGACATACAGTTGATCGATACTAACTATTTGCGATGAGCTAGAACAATAGAAACGGTCAGCCATATCATTGTGTGTGATAGATAGTATGTAGTTCTGTTGGATGAACTGTCTGCGATGATTCAGAAGAACACCAATGAATCGTTGTAACAACATATGTGTGATACACGACAAACAGGTCGGTAATTAGAATTGTGTGCAATAATTATAGACAGCACATACTATTTTTTATTGTGAATTGTGTGCTCACAGGGCACACAATTCAAGAAACTACCTTGTGGGCGGTAATGTAAAATATCTCTGTTGAATACATATTGCTAACCGTCTGCGATAAGATTGACAGGGGAAAGAGAGATAACGAATAAATATGATCAATCTCACGACCCGGACTTGGTAAAATCCAAGTCTCTTTGCTTATTGTGCTATATATCCCCGAATCGTAGCTAACACACAGTAACAAAAATGAATATCAGTAAGACATATTATTTACTACAATGATAGATCTAGAGGTAAGCAAATCCATACCATTGGCACAGCTCAGTGCTGGCACATAATACAGTGGAATAATACGTAGTCGCTAAATTAGGGCTCCATCAACACCACTTGGCTCATTGAGTGTAGATCATAATCCTATCGTCTCTTAATTTGCCAAGATCTGGACATGACAGGTGCAGATGAGTACGGGAAATGTACTCACAAGTTGCAAAGGACAGTTTAACATAGTATACATATGCAGGGTAAGTATTGATGAAGGTTTCCTTTGCATAAAGTCAATTTTTCTCCTATACTAAATTTTATAAACTTCTTTTGAAATAAAAAAGTAGTTTTTAGTATAAAAGGTAGGATGGAGACTTGGATAGATATACGCACCGTTGCTCATTCTCCAAATTTGTTTAAAACATATATATGCTCATTCTCCAAATTAGTTTAAAACATATATAAGGTTGAAGTGAAACACACTCACTGTGCTCATTCCTCAACTTTAACCCTTAAAATAGACTTTTAGAAAAGAAAGGGGAGATTCTTCTTCAGTCCAAGCCTTCAGTTGCTCATGCCCGTAACCGGTGGCAATACTAATCGATTAGGTTAGCCCTCTGCAAAGGTCGTACACATTCCCGCATGACACAATCAAACCCATTTATCGTTACACATTTGGGTGCACGACTAGGAGGAGATTGTGATGAAGCATTTCCATAACTGCAAAGGTCGTACACGTTCCTCGCATGACACAATCAACCCCATTTATCGTTACAGACTTGGGTGCAGGACTAGGAGGAGATTGCACTAGTAGAAAAGGAGGCAATGGTCCAGGCAGGGCCAGCCCATTATCCCGGTTCAGTCCAGAACCGGGACCAATGGGGGTATTGGACCCGGTTCGTGAGCCCCGGGGGCCGGCCGGGCCACATGGGCCATTGGTCCCGGTTCGTCTGGACCTTTTGGTCCCGGTTGGTGGGACGAACCAGGACCAATGGGCCTCGCTCCTGGCCCACCACCATTCGTCCCGGTTGGTGGTATGAACTGGGACCAAAGGGTGCCCTTTAGTCCCGGTTCAAGCCACCAACCGGGACTAAAGGGTTGGTCCTCGTTGCGGTCAGAGTTTAGTCCCACCTCGCCAACCGAATGGCGCTCACACCGGTTTATAAGCCCCTTCCTCTCTGCATTGTTGAGCTCCTCTCAAAATGAAAATAGATGCCCTTATACATGGAATTTGACCTAAATTCATATTGAATTTCTCTGAAGTTAGTAGAAATTTTGCTATGAATTGAGGTTGAATTCTCTCTATAAGCGCATCTATGCTCATTTTTTTTAGTAAAGTTAATTACAACTATTTTTTTCTATTTATTTCTGAGTAGTTTTTTATATAGTTTTTTTTCTTTTCTACTATATTTATTTATTTTCTATTTATTTATGAGTTGTAATAAGTCATTAAAAATAAGCATCTATACTCATTTTTTTAGTAAAGTTAATCACAACTATTTTTTCTTCTATGTATTTCTGAGTATTTTTTATATAGTTTTTGTTTTCTTTTCTGCTATATTTATTTTTTCTACTTATTTCTGAGTTGTAATAAGTCATTAAAAATAAGCATCTATGCTCATTTTTTTAGTAAAGTTAATCACAACTATTTTTTCTTCTATTTATTTCTGAGTTGTAATAAGTCATTAAAAATAAGCATCTATGCTCATTTTTTTAGTAAAGTTAGGGCCTGTTCGGCAACTGCCCAGCTCCCAGAAATCCTCAAATCCGGCTTCTCGATCTCACATCCAGGTTCCCGACGAAAATAGTGGATCAGAAAAACCGTTCGGCAACATAATTCCCAGATCCCAGTTCGCTAGTCTTGGGCTAGTAGCCGGCTGGCCCATTAAGCTAGATTCTGGCCTGTTAGGGAGCGAAGGTAGTTGCTGCGTTCTATTCTTTCCTGGACGAAGCGTTTTCTTTCACTTGGCGGTGGCAGCTCACCGTAAATAACTCGAACTCCAGCCTCTGCGATTTCTGGGTTCCAAGAAACACTCGCTCCCAGTTTTTGTACTACGACCCGCCTTAGATCTGGGAAGCTAGCTTCTGGGAGCTAACCTGTTTGGCCCAGCTTCGCCCGCTGATTCAGAGAAACCAGGAGCTGGGCAGTTGCCGAACAGGCCCTTAATCACAACTATTTTTTCTTCTATTTATTTCTGAGTAGTTTTTTATATAGTTTTTCTTTTCTTTTCTGCTATATTTATTTTTTCTATTTATTTCTGAGTTGTAATAAGTCATTAAAAATAAGCATCTATGCTCATTTTTTTAGTAAAGTTAATCACAACTATTTTTTCTTCTATTTATTTCTGAGTAGTTTTTTATAAAGTTTTTTTCTTTTTTGCTATATTTTTTTCTATTTATTTTTGAGTTGTAATAAGTCATTAAAAATAAAAAAGAGGCGCAATGCTCGTTAATTAGCTTCAAGCCTTTCGGAATAGTGTAAACTGCACTGCACATAGCTTCGTGCAGTCTACCCTATTCCTCAAGGCTTGAAGCTAAGCAACATGCAGGTGAGCATTGAGCCTCTTCTTCATCGTCTCTGCACTCAGGGCTTATAAACCGCCGCGAGTGCCTCTCGCTTGGTGAGGCGGGACTAAAAAATACCTGCAGAAAGAATCAACTAAAAAACAACTGTAGAAAATAAATAAGTAGTTAGACGGGTGCGTTGGTACCGGTTGGTGGCAACGACCAGGACCAATGCCTCTCTTTAGTCCCGGTTGGTGGCACCAACCGGGACCAAAGGTCTCTGTTTCCCGCCCTTTGGGCTGCTGAAAAGAGGCCTTTGGTCCCGGTTTGTGGCTCAAACCGGGACTAAAGGGTGCATTGGTCCCGGTTTTTGCCACGAACCGGGACCAAAGCCTTTGCTATATAAGTAGCACTTAGAAAAATTTCAGAACCGTGCATCCCCACTCTGATCTCTCCTCCCCCTCTCCCCCGACGGCGGCGAATCCATCCTCGACGCCGGCAGGCTGCCCGAGCTAGCCCTCGCCCCGCGCCGCCCCGTCCCGCGCTGCCCCGACGCCGCCGTCCCCTGCCGCCCCGACGCCATCGCCGCCCCGCCCCGCCCCGACGCCGCCGTCCCTTGCCGCCCCGGCCCGCGCCGCGCTGACGCCGTCGCCGTCCCACACCGCACCTCGCCGTCGCCGTCGCCGTGAGCAACTTTTTATGATTTTTGTTAGATTTTATTTGATTTTTTAGATTTTTTGGTTGTTCATAGATTTTTTTGTTAGATGTGTAGTAATTTAGATGTGTAGTTCATAGATTTTTCTGTTAGATTTTTTTCATATTGTGTAACTAATTTGTTCATATTGTGTTAGATTTTTTTTCTGTTAATAGATTTTTTTGGTGATATTATTGTTGAATATGCATGTTTGTATGTTCATATATATGCAAAGATCGAATATGTCAAATTTTTAAGAATTTTTATGATTTTTTTCTGTTGTAATTTTGTTCATATAATTTTAATAATTTTTTTTCATAGTATTTAGAAAAAGGAAAAAAAATAAGAAGAGAAAGTGTTTAATATAATTAGTTAGAAAAATAGTAGTTTATTTTTAGTAAGTACTACTTTATTTTATTTATAGTAAGTGCTTCATATATAGTTGAACTAGCTAGTTGATTTAATAAACTACTTTATTTTACTATATATAGAAGTAGTTTGTTTTTAGTAAGTACTACTTTATTTATTTATAGTAAGTGCTTAGTAGTTGAACTAGCTAGTTGATTTAATTAATAAAACTACTTTATTTAACTATATATAGAAGTAGTTCCCGCATCGACGTCGGCGATGCTTATCCGGCATCCTCGTCGTCGTTGACTCGGCGGTGGAGGCCTGCTTGATCAGGGCCATGTTCGGGACTGGGCTCCGCCGGGCTGGTATTGGGAGGTGCTACCTTCCGGGGGACGTAGGTTGGTGAGGAGGCAGCCCGTTGTTGACCCGATCTTTGTTTGGTGGCGGTCGCGTGGGCCAGTGACGGTGCCGAGGCTTCCGGACACCGCGGAGGTGGTACGTCACCGTGTCAGCGAGGAGGACGAGCACGTCCGTCGCTACATGGTTGCATTGGAGGGCAGGTTCGACAATACCTGGCAGGTTCTTCAGGGATCTCATTGGAGCTATGATCCTGTGATGGTTCCTTATCTTTGGGTGTCCACCGCCCGCGACGATACCCATCGGGCACTACGGTTCTAGTTGTATTAGTGATGCTATATTAGTGATAATATTCGACGATGTACGGACACCAAGAGATGATGTACTTTTTCTTATAATTATTGAATGCTTTATTTTATGATTTGGTTTTGCTTATTTTATGATTTGGTTTTGCTTATTGAATGCTCATATTGGAAAAGTTCTCCTTCATTCCCGTGTGCTAGACAATTTGGTGTAATAATGCACTCGGAAATGAAAGGAGGAGCTACTACATCACCGATAGTCAACCCGTGATTAATATAATGATCTAGTTTAATATTTGAATTATGAACATAGGCCGGAAATGTCGTACTCGGACGACGAAAACCGCCCAGGGGAGTGCGACTAGTGCCACGACGACCGAGGTATGTGCGACAGGTTCATTGAGCTGGACGAAGATCGACACTTCAGCATTAAGCTCGAGGAGACCTTCGATGTTCATACGGTACGCAACGACGATAATAGTTTTTTTTCGTAATTAAGCATGACTTCAACTATTTTAACGTGTATTTTTCATCTTTTCCAATTCGACTAGGTTATCCCATGTTATGCAAGACACTATGTCTCGGAGAGGATGGGTTTTGAAGACCATGAAAGTATGGAAACTAAAAAAATTCTCCTAAGTACCCATCATGGTGTGGATTTTGAAGTAAAGCTGTACAGTGCTGAGAGTGTAACCCATTTTGGTTGCAAAAATTGGGAAGCACTTTGCAAGATGTATGGTTTTGATGAGGGTATGCTTGTCACCATGGATCTTGGTGATCCTACAATCGAGCACGAGAGACCTTCAATTTGGGTCCTTGTGGATACACCTCCAATTCTTCCCCCATGTGAGCTTAACATAGTTATTAAGTAATTTATATTGTTTATTTCAAAATAGTTGACATCTTATTTCCATTGACAGCTTATTTTCATTCTTCAAATAATGTGCGGAAGATGGTAGACAAAACCCAATACACCGATGGCTCTGAATTAACTTATCAGGAGAAAAATCATCTGATCGCATTTTGTACTGATCTTGAGAATTACAATGTCTACAATCGAACTCCTCAACATTATGGTCAATACGTGCCACTAGTGCACGTGTTGAACTACGGTAACTACCATGGAGATAACCTGGTAAGATTTTTTTATATTACGACATCCGTGCATCTTTTTGCACACTTCTAAAACTAGTACATCATTGCTAACTACGAAGTTATTACTATGTTTTTCAACAGATAATCCCGAATGATTGTGTGCCTCATCTGATGTATACGCACGGTACCCTTCATGTTTTAAACATACAACCAGGTCTTCCTACGAATCTGAACTGTCCATACCTGGTTTCTAAAAGAAGTGGAGACATTACAATCAAAGAATGGAAAGAATGTATGAACAGTCATAAGGAGCTTCTTGGAAGCAAAGAGCAGCGAAGGGCAAGAATTGGAGACAGGATGATCTCCATTCTTCATAATGGAGAGTCAGGGTCTATATTGTTTTATGCTATTTTACCTTAAGGGTGTTTAGGTCCTACCTGATACTGATGATCATGTGCTAAGAACAATTATGTAGGGTTGGGTTCGATGACTATGAGGATGATGATCGTATGACTTATTATTAATAACGAGTAGAAGTTGTATGATGCTGCATGATTAGTAGGACTTGTTATTATATATGATGATGTATGATGCGAGCATGCATGAGTTATTATATCAGCGGGTGAAATGAACATAGCAGCAACGTTGGTAAGCCAAGGATGAAGATTTAAGAGAGGACACTTCTCTCTATTAGCTAGCTAATAACAACCTAAAAATAACCCCCCAAACCCCTAAAGCAGCCACTTTTTTTAAAAAAAAAGAAAAACATCGACTTTTGGTCCCAGTTGGTGCCACCAACCGGGACCAAAGGCCCACCTGCCTGGGCTCGGCGCACCGGCCACGTGGAGGCACATCTGTCCCAGTTCGTGTTTGAACTGGGACTAAAGGGGGGACGTATTAGTAACAACCCATTAGTCCCGGTTCATGAACCGGGACTAAAGGCCCTTACCAACCGGGACAAATGCCCCCTTTTCTACTAGTGTTGAGATGAATCCTTTCCGTAACAGCCCCCTGTACCGACCATGCCACCAGCAACTTCGACACGAAAGCCTCTCTCCAATGGCGGTCCTGGGGTAGTGTCTCCCATTAGTACTAAGCTAAGCCAGAGCCCATAGTATCATGCGACTGTGTTGGAAGCTATATCAAACTGTACTTGAAAGATCTCGGTCTCTTGGACGGCGGTCCCAACCAAAAACCGGTGTGCAAGATCCTAGTCGGGTGTATCCACTGCAAGACCCCGATTGGACGCAATCACTTGTAGACGCTCCTGTCAATACCATTCCACCCAGAGAGTAGAAGTAAAATAATATATAATTAAATTACAAATTATTTTTCCAGATCTGGCGTACTAATCTACCCGAAGCTATACTATTCTGCATCCACCACATCAAGCGCCACCAAGCGCTCGCAGACATCAATCAGATTTCATCACCATGGCAGTTCTCTGGCCACTGATCGAGCAAACTTCTTTAAAATAAAATGAAAATAAATACGACACTAGAGAGGCCCTTGTCGAGGCGTTCGCTGCTGCTGCTCGTGTTGGATGCGCCGGTATGGGGGCGCCACATCCAGGTGAGGAGGAGGCTAGCCATCGCACCGCTCTCCCGTGACCAAGATGACGACATTGGAGTGGCCGACGACCCAGGCAAGGCAGGGAGGTCGGGAACGGGCGCCGTTGTCATGATCCGTCCGTATCCGACCGGATCCCGACAAATTTGAAGGAGAACGGCGGATGGAAGGTGACCTCGGGTGACGCCATGGGCGCTTGGCCTCCATTGTTGCAAGGAGAG
Organism: Triticum aestivum; assembly: GCF_018294505.1. Taxonomy (NCBI): domain Eukaryota; kingdom Viridiplantae; phylum Streptophyta; class Magnoliopsida; order Poales; family Poaceae; genus Triticum; species Triticum aestivum. The sequence goes on along the minus strand of NC_057798.1, from coordinate 808,244,513 downwards.
GCAGAGAGAGAGAGATGAGAGAGTAGAGCAGCCGAATGAGAGGCAGCGCGATGTTGGCGCCAAAACCCCGAACCCTAGCTAGCCCTAGCTCCCCCCCCCCTCTCTCTCTCTCTCTCTCTCTCTCTTTCTCTCTCTCTTTGTGACCCGAACCAACGAGAAGAGGGAGGAAGAAGGAGGAAACAGAGGGCACGGTATTGCCGGCGCACGACCCCGCCGCAGGAAAGGCCTTTTCTTTCCCTCGAGCACGAACTCGACATGTCAACGATCTACATAGAGGGGTGAGGGTTTTATACCCACGAGCACTGACATGCTAGGCCTCGGCTCACACGCACTCGCTCCCCCCACTCTCCACGCCCCGCGTGCTCCAGCTCGCGCCCGCGCATCGCGCACGCACACAATCGTTGCGGCCTCCCCGCGCACCCGATGCGGTCCACTCCCCTGGACGCTCGCTAACAAACCCGTGTGGCCCCGTGCACACATGCGCTAGCCCACGCGCACACGCACACCTACACTCGGGCATGCACGCACGCACCCGAGCCCGCCACGGGCCAAGCCCGACGCGACCACCGTGCGCACACACGCGCACGCCGCGTCCAAAGCTCGCCGTGGCTTATTGCTCTACACGCGATGCGGGGCTCACCGGCGTGCTGCGGTGGAAGGTGCGGGCGGCGGCCCGTCGCACGGATCGCGGCACCCGACGGCGAAGAGCCCAGAAGTTCCTCGGGTGCGGCTGCTGCTGGTATGGTGCTCGTGTTCGTGTGAGAGGATAGCTACTAGTATACATAGGCTACTGGCAATGGTCTGGCAATTATAGTAGTATCGTGTGTTAGTATTACAGCGCTACTGCTATGTGCATAGTAGTACCGCTCTTTATACCCAAGCGCTACTGCTAAATAGTAGCAGTGTTGGCTTATAAACAACACTACTACTAAGCTCATGTGTATAAGGTTTTTCCCTAGTACTGAGGAGCGCGCGTGTAGGTATGCTCTTCTCATGCTCATATAAGTGGTAAAAGAGCTCATCTTATAAAGTGGTGCAACCCCAACTCAACTTCCAAGATGGGACTAAACTTAGTCTCACTCACACAACTCACAGCCATGCATGAATTGACCATGAGAATTTCAGATTTTAGTTGGGCTTTGGGCCAAGGGAAATGATAGGGGTCACCCGACGGAACACGATGCGTGCGTCCACCGTCTCCGTGGCTGTTGGATAAGATTTTAATGAGATGCCTAAAAGCAACGTATTACCCAGACTAGCTTTTTGCAACTAGGTGGTTGTTGCGATTTCTCCCACTGCAACAACTGGTGTGTTGTGGGATCTTAATCTGGATCTCCTCGAGAGTAGCCACCACCCATGCTCCTCCAAAGCACCCCCGATGCGCCACTACTGACGCCGGCGAGCACCCCAGTCACGCCACCACCAAGCACCCCAACTATGCCATCGCTGACATCGGCGAGCACGCGCTCCACCGCCGCGGTCGTCGGCCGCATCCACCACTGTCAACCCTCTCTCCTCCTTCCTCTTCTCCCCACAATCCAACCGCGCCGCAGCGAGCACCCCTGCTGCGCTGCCGTTGAAGCAGGCGAGAGCACGCTCCGCCGTCATGGTTGTCGGCTGTTTCCACCACCCGCCCGCCCTCTCTGCTCACCCCTCTTCTCGATCGACGGCGCCCGCACCTGTTGCTCCCGGGTGATGAAGAAGACGACCTCCGCTCGACACCGATGATGCAGGGTGCCGTCCACTTCTGCAACATCACTGCTGTTGCGAAAAACAACTGTGCAACAAGACCGTGGTTGCAAAAAGATCACAACAAGACCTCGTTGCAAAAAGAAAACCACAACAATACCTTCGTTGCAAAAAAATATTCCGCTACACATCCTCTGTTGCAAAAACATTCTGCAACACAACCTCGGTTGCATAAAAATTCTACAACACAAACTCTGTTACAAATGTTTCTGCAACAAGGTCTTTATTGCAAAGTAGAGAAAAGAAGTTCACCTGCTAGATCTATGTCAGATCCGACGGCTCTCGAGGCGGCAGATCTTTTAAAAAAGGGTCCCAATAATTGCCACACGTGTGGGCGTTAAGGAATCTGCCCACACATTCTGTGTGGTGCCTAAGAGGACCAGCCCACACGTCTGTGTGTGGGCAAAGCAACTAGCGCCCACACGCCTCTTTTTTCCCTCCCGGTCCCTCTTACACACGTGCGTGTGGGCGAAATAGATAACGCCCACACGTCCAGTACGTCAGGCCTCGTACCTCGTGATCCCGCACGCCTCACGTGACACTTTACCGCGCGCCCCGCAGTTGCCATGGGCCGGACCCTCGTCCATGTTCGTTTAAGTGCAGTTGCCATGTCGCTGAACTACGGTTGCTATGTCGGACAACTACAGTTGCCATGTTTGCTCAACTGCAATTGCCATCTCAGGTCAAAGTTCCAGATTACCATTTTTTGGACAACTACAGCTGTTGCCATGTGTGGTCTAGTCTACTGCAGTTGCTATGATTTCAAAACTTTAGAAGTTGCCACCTACTAACACTAGGCAGTTGCCATGTAGCGCTAAAAAAAAGGCATGGCAAAAAACATGTTCGGGTAAAAGAGAGAGTTGCCATGTGCTCACAAGCACGCTAGGGCCAAAGGCGTACTAACAAATTCCAACACACCTCTCTTTCCTCTCGACAGAACTTCTTGTAGCTTAGCTTGCTCTCCTCGGCTTTTCTATCACAAATAAAAAAGGACGGCGTCCATGGGGGACTTCGTGGGGCACGCGCTGCCGGGCTCGCTGCTGCTGGTGGTGGGCCTGTGGCGGGTGTGGGCGTCCATCGCGCGCTTCGCCACCGACCCACCAGCGTTCCGCGTCCGCGTCTGCAGCTCCTTCTCTGCGGGGCCGCGGCTCCTGGAACTGTACGTGGTGACGGGAGGAGCCTTCCTGGACATGTGCATGGAGCTGTTCTACTCCAACCCGCTCCGCATCCTCACCGGCCGCGGGGTTGACCCGGCGCACCTCAACGGCGGCCTCGAGCACGCCGGCATGCTCCTCATGTTCTTCCTCTTCGGCGCGCTCGCGCTCCTCTCCCACAAGACGAGGTCAGTCAGTCATCTGCCGCTGTCGGACGCCGCGCTTAGCCTGGTGTTTGCATGCGCTTTCACGTCCGAGTTCCTCCTCTTCTACTTCCACTCCACCACCCAAGTCGGCTTGGAGGCCTACTACCACCGCCTCCTACTCCTCATCGGCCTCTGCATCGCCGCCATCGTCCTCGGCGCGCTCCTGCCAGCCAGCTTCCCGGCCGACCTAGGCACCGGCGTACTCATCGCGGTGCAGGGCCTGTGGTTCTTCCAGACTGGGTTCACGCTGTACGGTCCTACGCTCCCCGCTGGTTGCGCCCGCAGCTTCGACGCCCCTGGAGCCGACGCCCACGTCGAGTGCCGCGACGGTCCCGCGCTGGAGCGCGCCGAGCACCTGGCAATCTTCCAGCTTTTCGGGCTCGTGTTCCTCGCGTTCGTGTACGTGCTCGGGTGCTAGGCCGTGGCCGCGGCGAGGTTCGGGCACCAGGACCTGACGACTACGAACGACATGCACATCGACGTCGGGGGGATTGAATGCCGCCGCTGAGGGACGCAAGATCTAGTGGGTGCTGCTGCTGCTGCTGCTCTTCTTCTTCTTGGATTTGGTATAGGAAAGTAAGTACTACATGCCAGAAATGAACGGGCTTTTCAAGAGAATCTCAGCATCTGAATGGTAATATACGATTAGGCTGGTTGTAATGGGGAGTATCATATACTAGTATCGTGCATATGATACTAGTATATGATACTACCTCCCTAATGCATAGTATCATATATTAGTATCATGTAGTACTCTATTTATTGCCATGCATGACACAAGGTAGCTTAGCATTTAATATGATACGGTATCATGATATGATACTACATCCTCTCTTTCTTCATTTAATACTATGACACCTCATCAAAATTGCCTAGTTGACATGCATGATACTACCTATGATACTACCATTACGACCAGCCTTACGATATTTAATTACTCGGCTGGAGCTAAATAAATTTGTTAGTACCTCACTCATTCACCCATAAGACTGGAGAACATTGTTGGTAATTCTTTTTGTTTCTCTTGTCCATAAGCTCCTTCGCTTGGCTGTGTGCACCTTGTCCACCATCCTGGGTACCTTCTGCACCATTACGACCAGCCTTAGGATATTTAATTACTCGGCTGGAGCTAAATAAATTTGTTAGTACCTCACTCATTCACCCATAAGACTGGAGAACATTGTTGGTAATTCTTTTTGTTTCTCTTGTCCATAAGCTCCTTCGCTTGGCTGTGTGCACCTTGTCCACCATCCTGGCTACCTTCTGCAGCGCACCTGCGTCCAGGGCCGGAGCTCTGGACAGCGACGACCTCTGTTTCCGTGGATGAACTTGGAGATAGGTAAGGTAGAGATTCGTCTGTCGCGATCTCCCCGGCGTCTTCGTCGACCATCTTGGCATGCGTGTGTGCTCTTGTGTGCCTGCCCAGCACATCTGCACTTGACTGACGTAGGGCGAAGGCCGTTAGGCGGCTGGAGCCCTTGTCGGCGCCGGACGACCAGCACGCATCTAGCACACTGGCAGCAGGGAGCCGAGGAGGAGCAGCCTATGGTCCGGCACACATACAAGCTGTTCGTGGAAATGCGAGAGTAAAAATGTTTTGAAGGAGAAGAGGTTTGATGCTGACGTTTGGGCTCCACCTATAATAATGACTAATATAACGGTGAAAGTTAACGGAGTTGACATTTTGTGCCATTTCAGCCCTGACGGGTGGGTCCTGCCTGCCATAATAAGTTCTAAACAGCTCGAATCGGTACCTTACCGAAAATGATAGCTTTCAGCAAAAGAAGAAGGGGCAACTTGGTTGGTTTTATAGTTCAAAAAAAAAACTTGGTTGGTTTTAGGCCAAAACTAGATGTAGTTTTAGCCGACGGTTGCCTGAATTGTGGTAGTTTTTTTTTGTTATATACTCCCTCTGCTCCAGATAGCAATAAAGGCTACAGCTCAAGTACTTGTTTCGATGCATACATGTGAAGGTGTGTCTACGGCGGATCTCGCAGGATTCAGTCGGTGGTCATGTTTCTGGACTGCTCGGATCCGTTCTTCGCTCATCTATGTTTATGTGTCTGATCCTTCTGATCTACGTACGCTTCTCTTCATTGGCGGCACTTATTCTATCGGTGTGATGGTCCTACGGGGCCTTAGCATGAAGAATTCCCAATTGTCTACTACAACAAGATCTGCCCCACTCCAACGAGGAATGGGCGCGGACGGTGGTGCGCATTCGGCTCGGTTTAGTCCTTCTAGCCGTCGCTAGGTTGTCTATGGATCTGAATGTAATTTTCATTATTTCTAGTGTTCGTTGCACTGCCATGATTTAAAATGAATAGATCGAAAGTTTTTTAAAAAATATTTTCACAATCTTCAAGTTCAAAAAACATCTCTCAGTAGTTGGTACAGTAGAAACGGGCAATACTGCTAGTACAAGCTTCAAAATTTGATAAACTAACATATGACAAAGATGTTTCTTTGTCTCCTTCTTTTTCTTAAATAGTTCAATCAATAGACTATAGGTTTTCAATTGTGTAATTAAATATAGGCAAAATTTTAAATATCACCATACATATGTGTCACTTTGATCACTCTGATTCTTAATTAGTATTACCCAAAGGACTTTTTGTTACAAAGGCCCGCCCCTTCTTTGGTTTGGTGCAAAAAAACATCCCACCACCTAGCAATTAAATAGATATTCCAGTTTTCACTAAAGTAGGGTCACTTTAGGCCAAGTTAATGAAGTACACCGCTTAGGTTTTGCCTATTTATCTTGTTACAGCAATGAAATAGTAAAGAATACAAAAACTAATGTAATCACACTTCAATGGTGTAGTTGTGATTCTTTTGGTAAAAGTCTAAAAATGCACAGTAGCACATGTTGAGAATGTACTTGTAGAAGTATAGTTATTCAACAGGTAAACCCCTTAAAGATGCCTACCCTGGTCTTTATTTTACTTGTTTTGATCACAACATTTCTGTTGTTGATGCTATTGAAAAAGGGTGGCATAATTTGTCCTTTGGAAGAAGTTTGTATGGTCATTCTTTGGAACTTTGGAATAGCTTAAAAACAAAGATGTGAAGAAACAATCATGAATGGGGGAAAAGATAAACCTCTATAGATGCTTACTGGTGATAGGAAATTCTCTGTGAAGTCTCTACATATGTTTCTTGTTAAGATAGATTGTGGTTTTTAACATAAGTTGCTGTGGAAGATAAAAGTACCTGTTAAAATCAAAGCCTTTCTGTGGCTGATTAATAAGAAAAGCATATTAAACAAAAACAATCTACTGAAAAGGGGATGGAAAGAAGAGAAACTTTGTGTTTTCTGTGGGCAAGGAGAAAGTATTGATCACTTATTTTTCTCTTGCTCTGCTGCAAAATTGATTTAGATTGTATTGCGGTGTGCTTTTGACTTTAATTCTATTCCACTAGATTTGAATGATTGCTTTGGCAGGTGGATCAAAATTTTCCAAAATGTGACAAAAACTTGTTTGGTTGGCAGTTCGGCTCTGTTTTGGTCCATCGGGAAGTGCCGCAATGATGTGATCTTTAACCATAGTTATTTTTATTATTCGATGGTTTTGGTGAGACTAATGTGTAATTAGGTCATCATTTGGTCTGTTCTAAAGATAAAGGACCCAGAGTAAAAAATGTTGACGTTGGGATTTGCTGATCGAGTGGGTGTCAAATAATGTTTACCGCGCTTCGCAGGGGTGGAGGCCTAGAGTCAGGCTTGATGGCTGATGGTGGCGTTCTTGTCACCAGGATTTGGGTTGTTCTTAGCCGTTGCTCACTGGGTCTTAATTAAACCTTATGAAATGTTTTCGTTATTCTGCTTTCGCTTTTTATAGTGTTCAAGGATGATGTAATACCAGGTGGTTTCATTATAGGGAGGCCTCTCTTTCGTTAAAAAAAGACTACAGTACGTGGCTCTACTTGAAGAAATTAACGGATTTGGTTTAGCGTGTGTAGCGGAGTAGTTTTTACCGAAGCTCAATAGATGAGTGGGCGTGTATGACAAAATATTTTATGGGGTGGGATCTCAAAATCAAAGTGATACATATATCGAATGTTTCCTACTGTTTGGCCTGCAATATACTACGGTTGTATACTACGGATGGGATGGATGGCCGGCTAGGACGATGATGTCCTTCTCCTTGATGTCCTTGTCCTTGCCCTTACAGGATGAGGGTATTATGGTCATCCGCCTAGTCCTTGTGTTCATAGCAGATATTATATTATTTAGCGGGATTGCCAAGTCTTAGTTGATGATTTATTCACGAGATCCTACATAGAGATCCGTGCGAATTTTTATTTTTTCTTATTTGTAACTTATTAGAGAATCTCCAACAGTAGTTGCAAAAAACGCGCGCGCGGTAAAATGAGATTTTAGTACACGCGGGACGGCTTCGCGAGCTCCAGCGGAGGAGGAAAAATCAGGCGTGCGTGAAATGATTGTGTGCGTGCAGGAAAAAGCGGGGGGTCGAGCCCTAGATTCGGCGCGCCGCTTCCGACGCGCCTATAAAATGTAGCGCCCGCCAAGCGCCCACCCATCGCTCTTCACCTCGCCACGCGCCCTCTGCTGCTCTTTCATCGCTCCCTCTGCCGCTTTCTCACCTCGCCGACTGACGCGCCACCACCGCGCCACCATGCCGCCGCGCCACCGGGGAGTTTCTGGCTAGTGCAGCGTCCGTGCGTGTCCGTCCGGCACCTTCTCTGCCGAGATTCGGTCCGGCGATGTGCACCTCAGCATTGGCACCGACCATGAGGCCACCCACGTGTACGATGCGGCGGCGTAGCGCCTCCGGCGGCCCAGCCGGGACATGAACTTCCCGGAGGTGCCGACGCGGGAGATGGCACAGGAGCTGGCGCCTCCCCCGCGGCTTCTCACCGACGAGGATCGTTGCGAGAATCGAAGGCGGGAGCGCCGTCTCAGCCTCGCCGAGATGGACGAGGAAACCATGGCGCTGTGACACCAACGCTTCCCGCAGGACGTCATCAACGAGCAGCAGATCTTCGCGGAAACGAGGACGAAGAGGGAGGAGAGGAGGACGCGGAAGGCGACCGCTGAGTTCAACATCGAGCTGGGAGCAGCGTCGTCCTGGGACTCCGAAGACGAGCGATATCTTGACGCCTTCATTGTGACGTCATAGGAGGACATCACCGAGGTGGAGTCCAAGTCGGAGGAGGACGACGAGTAGTCTTTTATCTATCGTTTTATCTATCATGGGAGGAGGTTACGAACTATCTATGCACTATCTATGTATCGTTTAATCTATCTATCTATTTATGCCTATATGTGTATTGAGTCGTAGTAAAAAAGAGAACAAATATAACGCGTCTACTGGAGCGGCTTGCGCGCGCTCTATTTTGCATCGGCTGCTGGAGCCAGCGCGCCGCGACGCGCAAAAAACTCGCGTAGACAGCGCGTGCCTGTTGGAGATGCTGTTAAGCCTCGATGGTGTGAAACCTAGCTACACCATTGTCGATACATTAAAATACTGGTCTTCCACTAAACAACATGATACAGTGCATCCCTTGTGCGCCACCCCGGCGAATAAACCAAAAGGCAACTACGTCCTCTCCATCCAAGAGCAAGCTCGTTTCTTTTGAGCTCCAAACGCCGGCCGGACAGGTAAAATCACCATAATGGAGGTTACCGTGCACTCGTCAAAGCCCGTCAAGCCTGACTACGGTGACGGTGCTGACGGTCCTTTCTCCTACTTCGTCCCTCTCAGCGTATTTGACAAGGTGAGCTACGACGAGTATGTCACCGGCCTATGCGCCTTCCACCCGCCTGTGCCGGCCAATGACATCCTCGAGGCGGGGCTCGCCAAGGCGCTGACCGAGTACCGCGAGTGGGCCGGGCGGCTCGGCGCAGACGCCGGTGGCAACCGTGCCATCGTGCTCAACGACGCCGGTGCATGGTTCGTAGAGGCGACCTCTGACGCTGAGCTCGCCAGCAGCCTTATGCAGCTGACCACGGGGGACAAGCTACTGAGTGGCCCACGTCACGTGGTTCAGGTGCGGCTCCATCATCATTGGCGTCAGCATGCATCACAAGGTGGCCGATGGGCACGCCATCTGGACTTTCTTGTTCGCATGGGGCCAGGCCACCCGCGGTGTCGCCATCAGCCCCGTCCCGGTGCACGATCGGACGTCGCTATTCACGCCGCGGATCGAGTTCGACCACCGCGGCAACGAGTTCAAGTCTCACGGCGACAACTCGGGTGGCACCCACGCCGGCGATGAGACACTCATACACAGGGTGCACTTCAGCCGGGAGCGGATCATTCAATAGTATATATCGGTATAAATAGCTCAGCTCACGAAATAGAGCGAGCAAGAGCTCGAACTTGGTAGGAAAGTTCGGATACAAAAGCGCTGGCGCCTTCTTTTGAAGGTGAAAAACTACGCTAGCTAAGAAAAAGAAAAGGGCTGCGCTAATGGCAAGGAGCAAGAAAAGGGCAGCTAGCTCGAAATCCGATAAATCGAATACCTCCTGGCTTCAGTTATGAGAGAGAATGGCGCTGAAATCGAAGGCGTCGGAGGGCGCCGCCCGACCGTACACCACGCTGGCGCAACCAGGATGTGCATCGCCGTGGACGGGCGGACGCGGATGAGCGGCCCGCGGGTGCCCCCTGGGTACACAGGCAACGTGGTGCTCTGGGCGTGGCCGACGACCACTGCGCAGGAGTTGGTGGACCGGCCGCTCCGGGACACCGTGGAGCTCATTTCTCGGGAGGTGGCCCGTATCGACGACGCCTACTTCAGGTCGTTCATCGACTTCGCGAGCTCCGGGGAGGTGGAGATGGAGCAGCTGGTGCCGACGACAGACTCGCTAGAGTTGACGCTGAACCCGAACGTGGAGGTGGACAGCTTGCTGGGGATCCCGTTCTATGAGATGGACTTGGGCGGTAGCCGGCCCTTCTTCTTCTTGCCCGGATACAGCAACGTGCCGGTGGATGGGTTCATGTACATCGTGCAATCCTTCGAGGGCGACGGGAGCGTGGACGCCTACGTGCCTCTCTTCGGCCGCACCATGGAAACCTTCAAGAAGTGCTGCTACTCCTCCATGCCGCCCATGGCCGACGAAGAAGGTGCTTATTAGGTGCATGCATAGGCGCCGGTTGTGTTACGCTGTACTCGCATTGCATGCATACGCATGGAATGAGTCTTGTCCGTCCCGGCGGATCTGAACAATTGTTGCTGTAGTCGATGTATAACGCTATCAATTGGTAGATACAAATTTGGAATAAATGTTGAAGGCACTTCTTTATCGAAATGTATTTTCTTAATCTTTACATGTGGGAGAGACGGGCGCCGACGTCGTCGGCGTCAAATAGCGTGAGCTTTCGCTAGGAAACTCACGTATGCCAAAAGGTGGAGCCCTGTCACCACCGCAAAGAGGGCAGCCCATCCATATTAAATTTGAAAACTGCACAGCTGATCAGATCAGCCTCCCGTCGCTACACCCCTTGCCGTCCATACACCCAAGAAGTGAAGTCACCACCGTCACCATGGAGCGTGTCGGAATGCAAGTCGGGAAGACCGCCATTCGGGTTCGACACCCCGACATCCCCTAGACACCGTCAATCATCCACATCACTGCCACACAATCACCGCAAGAGGAGGAGTGAGAGGCACCTCCTTCCACTCCTTGCCCGACTTGAGCCATCGGGTCTGGGCCGGTGCTTCCACAAGAGAAAGCGCCTACACTTGCGTCTCTAGCAGGTCTCCGGTACTTGTGCACCAGCACGGACCAGTCACCCCCGGTACTTGTGCGACGCCGGACGTCATCCATGCCCCCCCCCCCCCCCCTCAGCCAGCGGGCCTACACGTATATAATTCCACATTAAAGTTATGAATCCACACGTTTTAATAAAATAGCCGGCCTCAATCCGTGGATATTCAAGAGGTTCACCTGGTCGTGAAGTGGATTATTGCATGGTCGTTTTGTCGGGCCCTGTGTATGTTCTAAAGAAATTATGAATTTTGGACCCTCGAAGATGCTGAAGCTGTTATCTTAGACTTGGACATGTGATGTCGACGTATTGGTCTTCCTCTCAATGGCTTTGGTGGTCGGCCAGAAAATGCAAAAGAATTCCAACTCACCTTCTACCTACAAGCTCTCGCCCGGTGGCACGCTCTCTGTGATGGTCACCCGGCTGTAATAAAAAACAGTGCAAGCATATATACATATTATTACCATCGGAGGCTCACTGCCGATCATATGAGGACAAGCAATCACAACACAATGGCGATATTTGGCAACAAGGTTCAGCAATCTTGCCTACTCTCCGAAGCATGCTTAATGGGCGTTTCTTATAAGTATACTTGTCTATAACGGGCATCTTTCTCAAATCATTTAGACAGAGGGCCGGTGCTGTCAGGAGGCGAGTGTGGCAACGGTCTGGACGCCCGCAAAGCCTCTCTAGTTTGTCTCTAGTTTGCAGTGAAAAGTACGTCTGGATCGTCCGGCGGATCGACACATGCCCGTGTTGGATGACACAACACGTCCGGACAGCACGATCCAAACGTATACGGATGGTTTGAGGGATAGCTGGCCTCGATCTGTGGATATTCTATAGCCTTCCCTTGTCGTGAAGTGAGTTATTGGATGGTCGTTTTGTCGGGCCCTGTTATGTTCTTTGGAACTATGATGTTGGACCCTGGCAACAACGGGTCTGGTCAGCAGAAGTCTCTACATGTGTTGAAATCAAAAGGTGGAAGAAGCTTAATATGTGGTGGTTCGACGTGCTTAGCTTGGCTGCATGCTCTGTATGTAGCTCTATCCGCAGCTCCGGCAGGCCATGGCCCCTCCAAGATGCTGAAGCATCTTCCTCTAAATCGCTTCGGTGGCGGGCCAAACAATTCAAAGAATTCGAAGTCACCTTGTACATACAAGTTGTCGCGCTCTGTGATGGTACACCGCTGGGAATAAAAACTGTGCAGGCATATATATATGTTATTATTGTCTGATGCTCACAATCGATCATACGAGGGATAATCAATCACAACATGACGATGATATTTGTTGCCGAGGTTCGACAATCTTACCTACTCTCCGAAGAGTGCTTTAACAGGCACTTCTCCGGTTCTCCCCATGTACTAATCGATATAGTAAAGCCGACGACAACCTAGCCGAGGCTAACCATTGTTTTAAATAGCGGCGGTCCTTCAAATCAACTATAGGAGGGCCATAGTCCTATTTCACAAATTTTTCAGATAATTTCTACATGAAATCGCTATAGCCGACTATTTAAAATTCTGATGCTAACAGACCCCCCTCCCCCCGAAAAAAAGATAAAGAAATGGGAGGCGCCGGTGCCGTCCCCTTGATGCCAATAGATCAAACGGCAATGCAAGCATATTCCCTAGATCCAAGGTCGATCAAATTACCTTCGTCAGTGTTACGCACGCCCTTCGTCTAATTTGAGTTTATTTATAATCAAGCGGCCCATAATGTATCATCCTACTCTCCGTGGTCACCGTGGAGTAGTTAGTAATGGAGATCACCGTGCAATCGTCCAAGTCCGTGAAGCCCGACCACGGCAAAGATGGTAGCGGCGGCGGCACCGTCATCCCACTGAGTGTGTTCTACAGGGTGAACTACGACAAATACATCTTCTACGTGTACGCCTTCCACCCGCCCGCGCCACCCAGCGTCGACCTCGAGGCGGGGCTTGCCAGGGCGCTGGCCGCGTACCCCAAGTGGGCAGGCCGCCTCGGCGACGGGCCCGTGATCATGCTCTGCGACGCCGGCGCGCGCTTTGTCGATGCTACGGCCGACTCCGAGCTGGGCAGCGGCACCGTCGGGCTGCTGGCCGCGGGAAACAAGGTGCTGAACTTGTACCCTAGTTGTGACGGGGCAGAAGAGCTGCTGCTGGTTCAGGCCACGCTGTTTCGCTGCGGCTCCTTGGTCCTGGGCTTCACCATGCACCACAAGGTGGCCGACGGGCCTGCCATGTGGAACTTCATGTTCGCGTGGGGCCAGACCACTCGCGGCGTCGCCATCGACCCCGTCCCGGTGCATGACCGGACGTCGCTCTTCGCAAGACGGGGCCCACCGCAGATCAGGTTCGAGCACCGTGGCGTCGAGCTCAAGCCTCCTGACGAGAAGCCGGGAAGCGGCGGCGACTGCATCGTCCATGCAGACGATGAGGTGGTGGTACACAAGGTGCACTTTAGGCAGGAGTGGATCATGGAGCTCAAGTCGCGGGTATCGGAGGGCGGCCCCCGGTCGTACTCCACGCTGCAGTGCCTGGCGGCGCACTTCTGGCGATGCATCACGAAAGCTCGCAGGCTCGACGGGCGGCAGGCCACCAGGATCCGCATCGCCGTGAACGGGCGAACGCGGATGCGCCACCCGCGGGTACCGGAAGGATACACCGGCAGTGTGGTGCTTTGGGCGTGGCCGACAACAACGGCACGACAGCTGCTGGACCGGCCTTTGACATGGACAGCCTGCTAGCGATGCTCCGGGGCGGTGGAGGAGGAGATGCTGGTGCCGACGGCGGATGCGGCGGAGGTCCAGCTGGGCACCAACGTTGACATGGACAGCCTGCTAGCGATCCCGTTCCCCAAGCTGGACTTTGGCTGTGGAGCACCCTTCTTCTTCAGGCCCTGCTACAGTCCTGCACCGGTGGACGGCGCCATCTACGTCGTCAAGTCCTTGGTGGGCGACGGGAGCGTGGACGCCTACGTGCCATTGTTGAGCCGCACCATGGAGAGCTTCAAGAAGTGCTGCTACTCCCTGCCGGTGCCGCCGCTGGTGGCCGCACGGCTTTAGGTGCATGCGTCGCACCGTTTAGGGGTATTAATTTGCATGGTAAAGTTATTAATCGGCGGCTAGACTTGACATGGGCACCAGGGCATTCTGATACTTACTCTTTCATACGTTATAATTTGTTCAAAAATTTGTGTGCCCATGCGATTGCCACAGAAGATCTAAGAATATATAGGTACATGTGACTATTATTCTAACTGGCAAAAAAGCTCGTGCGTTGCACCGGGGACGTCGTGCTTTGCTACAGAGAAAACACCGGACTCCTAGTCCTGCTCATGCGTCGGCAGGTCAAAAGCGCAAACTCCTCCTCATCCCAGCAGATAGGGAGCTCCTCGTCGTCCTTTGGAACATCTCACTGGTGTACCGGGTCGTGGTCGGTGGCTCCCAATCTGGAGTAAGAAAGCCAACAATGAAGATCTCGCCATGGACTTTAAGCGGCTCCACTGTTCATGTCTTCTCAGGAATTGCCATTGTCAATTGGGGGAAATCCATGAACACCTCAGCAATCTCATTTCCTCTTTCACCACATCTCACATAAAGCAGAGCTTCAGGATTAGAGTACTGCAGAGATTTGAATACTCAGTAGACGGTATACGGTATAGAGATGGTACCAAAAAATAACTCCTATCTCTCAGTAAGGTGATCACCTTGGAAAGTGCCTCACTAATGACATTTTTTTCCACAACGAAAAGCACCAGGAATAGCATCATGTTCCTCCAACAACTAAGGGGACCGATGAATCACACACGCTAGAACCATTTCAAAATAGATAAGATTGAAATTTAATGGCGTTGACAGGAAATGAAAATTGAACATCTGCAAATGTTTGGTTATGTAAAAGCAGAAACCATGATAAATAAAACACACGTTTTATTGTGGAAATGGAAGCTCGGATAATTTGTAGACAAACCTGTCATGTAAGAAGAAGGGTATCCACACCGAGCTTTGATGCAGCAGGTATTCGTGCACGAACATGCCATATCTGCAGCTCAATAAGTTCCAAACATTAAGTTAGTAATTTACTCCTCAAAAATGATATGCAAAATAACTTCCTTACCTGAAGCATGGTAAATTACTTCTTGATGCCCTGAATTTCCAGCTCTAGAAATGTCTCTGCATACATAGCAACAACAGTTTTTCAAACAAAGTTAAGCAATGGTAGAACGAATGGGAATAATAAAAATGTGATGAAGTCATAGAGTCCACTTAACCCGTAGGCTGTATTGACCCGCTGGAGAAATGTAATTTATTTTCCCATGGAACCAGGTGAAAGGGCGACATAGTGGTTCATCAAATTATTCTAAAAAAAAACCTGTCATACGTACAGTCAGAAAACGTTAGAATGTGCACACAGGTTAATAATGAAAATCTGACTTGTTTTTTTTTTCAAATTTTGAAAGCTCACACTTTGAATATCGTAATCAAGTGGGTGCGCATGCAGCAAGGTGCACAAAATCAGCTCTTACGGCATTTGTTTTTATCTATGTATGAGATAAAAAATACTGAGTGGTACCTTAAAAAAACAAGAAAATTATGCAACGTTGAAATAAGTAGGTCAAGAGTGATATTCGTACCTGGTGATTATTTCCTGGACATCATGTCCCATAATGTATACAGGAGTGTGGTTTTCAGATGACAAATGATGTAACCACAGTTTAAGAATAGAAAGATGTATCATAGTTCTTGCCACTAAAAATATTAGAGCTTGGGAAACTATCTTGAGCAGAAGGCAGAAACATTCAATTAAGCGAACGAATTTATGGGCCATCTTCACCCAATATGTTACGTGATTCCTTCAACTTGATTTTATTTTTTCCAAGCAACACTCATAAGCACTATTTCAAATAAGAAATAGTACCACACATGTGTGAAAGACCTTTCTGACTAATTGTTGCAGGAATAAAAGAGACACATACGCAAATTCATTCAACAAATATCAACTTCTACTTTTGCATGTATTCTCCGCTAGTACTCTCCACCTCGTTCCTCATATCCTCTAGTACTCTCCCAAGCTATTTCTGACGATTCTCAGTCATTTTTTCCGTTCTTCTCCTGATGCGAGAACCAACTGGTACAATATCTCCTCTTGATTTCCATATGTTCTCCCTTTTGTATTCTTCCCTCGCACGTCATTCATTTTTTTTCTGTTCTTCAGACAGGCAAATGCATATTCTGGCAGTGGGAGACAGACTACATCGACCACCAGCGCATGAAATGGTCACACATTTTGTTTTTCTCACAGACTCATAGCTACCCTTTGCTCGAGTTTTTTTGTGGAGAATACTTTTTTAACGTAATACAATCGAAGTCGCTCACATGCACGACCATACTCTCGTCCTTATGAACGCGCGCACACCCTAAAGACTATGTTGGCATAGCATCTCAAGATCGACGAAGTCACCACAGATGCCTCGTAGTACATCTCCTCCCACTAAACTAACATCACCGGAAAGCCTAAAATAAATGCAGGAAAATGCGAGCACAAATGTCAAGTTTAGGACTTAAACCCAGGTGGGCTGGGTATATATAGCACTGTCCTTTTAACCATGCTACTACATGTTGGTTCGCTTGAGAGTTAATCACACAGAACTAGATGGATCTGAAGAACGTCCTCGTCACCTGCATTGCCTACTTCGTTGTCGTCTTCCTTGCACTAGCTAGGACTCAGCTCTAATCAACAATCTTGAAAATGACTGTGTTTGGATTGTAATCCACATTCTAGGTGTGTGATCCAATATTTGTTTTAATGTAGTCCATCTAGTTTATGTTGTTTCTGCTGAGTGCACCATTCCACTCTGTTTCTGTTATCAACTATGATACTGGGACACGTCACCCGAGCAGTCCAATAATTAGAGGGTGTTTGGTTGGGCTTTTACTTGGCTTTTCAATTTGGCTTATAAGCAAAAGAAGAGCACATATTTAGGTGTTTTTTGGCATGTTTTGGCTTATAAGGTTCTTTTGAGACAATATAAGCCAAAAAGCCAAAAAAAGCACCTATTTAGATGTTTTTTTTTCACTTATAAGACAAAGTGAAAACGCCTAGTAAAAGCCCAAGAAAATAACCCTTTAGCCATTTGGCAACACATATGGTACAGCTCGTCAACAAGAGATTATTGTGCTCAACAGTTGTCATCCAATTAAAATTCCTTGTCATGAAACTGTTCCTGTAAAATGTTCCAAATCATGTTGTCACTCAAATATTGGTTCATCTTATTTTGATATTGCTGCACCCCGCATTTTCTCACTACATTTTCAATATTACTAGCAGCTGGTATTGTATTTAGTTTTGTTTCGGAATCGCTGTTTCAAAGAATATTTTACAAATAACATGGACTTTGTACACTACGTTTTCTCGAATCAATAACTTGTTTGTGTCAACAGTGCTTTCTAGAATAAATGCCATGGGGAGAGTCCTACTCTCGAAAGGGCGCCTTCGCCATCCAACCTTATAGAAGAATTGATCCAATTGTTCTGAGCCGATAGAAGTGGAAAGATAGCAGGTTTCAGGATGGAAATATTCCAATGGGTAGATTCCCTCCATCTCGGTCAACGATGGGGATTTGTGAAGTTATCAAACTTAAATTATCTATAGAATGACAATTCTTGATGCAGCTTCATGTCTACAAATACCATGGGGTTTCTATAGTATGCCGAACTAGTGATAGTACCAAATGGTCAACGCCTGCCTCAAAGGTTTGCATCTATAGAGTTATGAATTGCCTAATATCTGACTTGCAAAATTATACCCAATTTTCATAAAATACTTTGTCGGTTGCTTGTTCGACCAGTCCACTCTTCTGCCAAAGAGTTGCATCAGGCTGGAGGGACTAGTGATTGAACATGCATAGGAGCAAATATCTCTCTGTCCTCTCTTTCACTACAAGTTCCTCGAAATCAAATAAATTTACTTGTGGTAGATTCTTCAAGGCAATCTCACATATTTTATCTTCGGCAAACCACAATAACTCTTGGTTGCTCAGACTGACTTCAAACCGTCTAGTGAGTGTGCGGCTCACAAGGTTTATAGGCGCAAGCTAATCTCAACTCTGTGATGCTCAACCAGTAACTAAGTTTGGGCTCTGGGGTTTTCTCTCGGTGAAATCTCTCAAAACATGGGGTTGCTCAGACAACTCTGTCGAATCAAAGGAAGCAGTCAACCAGCAATGGTTGGGGTGGGGCCTGCTATTTATAGTCAGAGCAACCCCAAGGGTCAAATTACTAGTAGGGGTCTGCGGCCACTCAAAATCAATCGACAGGTGTGCAACACCCGAATTCCAAACTAACGCGACAACTTTACTTGAGCAGCAAGTAAAGCTGACTCAACTGTCTCTGATTTTCTCTTGTATAGTCCAAAAGAACATTGTCCCTGACTTACGAGTAAAAACACTGCATGATGAGATTTCTCTCGACTTCACTCGGAGATAGGATTATGATTAAGCATCAACCCATACCTAAGTCTCGACTAACTTGGACCCCTCTTAATAGTACAGTTGCCCTAGGACTGAAATGAAACTATGAATACACTTGAGAGCGTATAATTGCACTGATAGTGGAAAGAAATTGCAGGGTAGCGTCCTAACCACGTACACAGACTGATGTGGTCGGGACGCTTGTCGAGCGGAAGACAAAGAAGATGCCCAGCCCCAAAAACGGCAATTCAAGTTATTGGGATCAACAAATCCAGTCCTTTAGCTCCAGCAGCAACAGAGGAGTGAGCCTCCTCCTTGATGGCATCTACAAGTGTCGAGCAAGAGGGTGTGATCTTGTGTAGGGCGGCAATGGTTGCCGGGCCACGCAGTAGAGGTGTTGGAGTAGTGTCCACTATCGTGGACATCCAGTCAAAGAAGCTCAAGGATCCATCCGCGCGGGAGAACCATAGGACAACACTAAGGGAGAATTTAATGCCCAGTAACACAAGCGAAGACGCAACCTACCAGGATGTGGATCAGCGTCTCAGGCTTCCAGGAGCAGAGGAAGAAAGCTGGCTCATGGGGCAGTCTGCGGCGGCTAAGCGATGGGTGAACCAACATCTGTTCTGGGAGTCCAACAAGATGAATAATTTGACCGAAAGGGGGCACACGTCTTCCAAACTAGACGCCAGTGCTCGGACGAGGTAAAACCCAAGAAAAGCGCATTGTAGCACGGGATAGCCAAGTAGACGCCGTTGTCACTCCGTCGCCATTGAATCGTGTCTGGTTGCAAGGTGAGCACCACATGTGGTAGTTGGAGCCAAATGTCAACATATTCGGTAGTGACGGCCAGCCCAAGTGATCCCTAGATGTCAAGAATCCAGGCGCGATCATGAAGAGCATGGGTAACTGTGTGGGAGTGCCTCATCCTACTTGGCACAAGTGCCACAAGAGTGGGCGCGCGGTCGATGATGGAACTGCCCTCGAGCCATGGGTCGACCGAAAAACGGTCAGAGATGACGTTGCCAATGGTCCATGTCGTCAACGCCCGAAAAAACTACAGAACCACGGAATCGGACGGAGGCTGAAAATTAGGCCAAGGTCATGAATTTGATTGCCTTGATGGTACCTACTGATAAAGTTGTTTTTGAGAACAGATATTTGAGGTGATCCAGGTTATGTCAAAGCTTGTCCACAATAAAAGAAATCATGGCGCTTCAGCTTCTCCCTGCTCCATGTCTTGTCACTATATATGGTTTTACATGCGTAAATGTGAATCTATCAGTGCTCTTTAGTTTATGCTAAGATTGTCCGGCTTTCTCTTGAGTGATGTGTATGTGGTAAAAACTGAACACTGATCGCTGCCCTCGAAAGAGATAATTTTGTTGGTCCATAGTGTACAAATTTAAGCCACAAGCAAAAATCCATTGCATCTATCACCTTTTGACATAACCCCGTCACCAAAGATTCAAGTTCCGACAGAACAATCACTAAGGGAAATACTTGAGAGTCATGATTCAGAGGGACTAGTGGGTGTTAATGAGACACTTGAATATTATATTTTCTTCTAACCAAAACCCCTTTGTTGAATTTCTGTTTGAAAAAGCTCCAATAAAAATTAATTATCTTGATAGAATAATTTTCTCTTGCTTCGCACCTAGTTAACTATGAAGGTTTAACTTGAGAATTATAACTAGTGATAGAAACTATATGTGGCTAGACAGCGAGCTTAAGTGCAATCATTACTAATAATACGTTTTACTATTTTCCTTGTTTAATTGTGTGTGTGTTATTCTTACGAATAATCACTAGCCCATGCAAAATTAAAATTGTGTATGCTATTGAATCACAAACTCGCTGGATGTTACCCAAAAAAAATACCCTCAATGGTCTATATATATCAATCCATATTATCTTTTAATTGTATTACAACTCACATATTTCTATTGTTCCATGCATTTTTAGACATCTACATAGTTATTTCCTTAATATAGATGGGCGCAGCAAGGCGCAGATTTATGTTCCAGTATCATGTAGGTAATAGCTAGAGGGACAACCCATGTGTTTAGTGATTGCTTCTTGGATTAAGAAGAGAAGAAGGTAAGAAATTATAAGTCCTGCATGCAATTTGTAGAGGTGTTGTGCAAGCAACTGCTAAAAGTTTCTGTAGTAGTGTGTAGCTGATAGTTGGGACACATGGACCATATATGATTGTTAGTTGGTAGAAGACTAGAAACTACTATTAAGATATTGGCTAGTGTATATGATTCAAAAATCTCTACCACAATATTCAATAATACATATGTATCAACACATGCACAATTGTGCAAATATATGTGTATACACTACATACTTTATGTAATAACCAAAAATTAATTCAAAATAATTTTTCCAAACAAAAGATGTAACATCATAAAATTTAAATCCCGTTGAAGAAATGTTCGAATGAAATACATTCCAACTGCATAACAAAAAAAATAATATAACACTATTTAGAAACATTTTAATATGCTAACTATGATAGGTAATTAGTAAAATAAATGTACTAATTGAAATTAATATGGTAATATTAACATAAATAAGCATAAAAGTTTAGTATAAATAGATTATGGTTTTATATCACTTTAAATATAAAAATTCACAGCCTAGAACTTCTAACACGGCTTCGGATTGTGGTCCCCAACTCCGACAACAACTTTGCTTCATATGGCCATGGTGCATCATAGTGACCGCCTTCCAGTATAATTGCCTTGCGGCAGAACTCTTCTTCATGCTTAACCAACAGAAGCTCGCCCCAAGCAAGAATGACAGATCAACCTCCGCGGCTGGGCTTGACCGGAAGCACCAGTTCGCCCTGTGGTGCTCCTGCTCCTTACCTACACATGCTTCGTTCTTGACCCTGACAACACTTTCATATGGATTAACGTAGCCAGCTTGATGCTCATATCTTTCTTTGTACTTGAACAATAGCTTCCTTTTCCTCCCACATAGCAAGATATAACTTTATTTCTGTTTTTGACAACCCCCTTCCAATCTCTGAATAGTTTAATTAATGGAACATTAGGGGGTCAGTGCAATGTCACTGTCAACAGCATCAAGGACCCACTGCCTGGCCTTGGCAAACCTCTGTGCTTCGCCAAACAGGATGAATAGCGTGCAAACAAATCTCTAGCCTTCGTCTGTGACTTCTTGGTCAGGATGGAGTTGAAGTTCTTTAAGAAAATTGAAGATTTTCAGGAGTATTCCTTGACCAAATTGCACCTTCCCACTATAAAAATAACATGAAAATAAGTTAGATTGATAGAAAAACTCAGAGAAAGTCACAAATGTGAATGATAGGCTGGTTTGACATACAAATAGGGAAAAGGAAGCTGAGCAGGCACATGTTAGGTTTACAAGAGAGAATAAACAGATAATGGACCTCTACATGGAAGATTACAGACAAAAAATAGGCACACATGCATTTTTTTGGTGAATGGAAGGGCTAATGGAGTTGAGCAGACATGTATATTTTGGTTGTTAAAAAAGAGCCATTCCAGAGAAGACGGAATTGATATATATCATTAGTAAATTGTCCAGCACCCCCTCCCAAATGTTTTAAGCCCGAATGATTGTAGCGACCAGACCTCAAACAGTCTGACCTCTGTGCATTAGTGTCATCCCTCGATCAGTAATGCTGACACGCACAGTACTTAGGATTTATAACAGAGTAGCAATTACACACTTATTACATCAAATGCCTCAAAAGAGAACTTATTACAATAAATATGGCTTAGGGCCATCTAATAACGATAACAGCAGAAGGCTTCGAAGATAAGCGAGTCCATCAACTCCAACGGCATCACTGAGTATAGAACCATGACCTAAGGCACCTTACTCGTCGTCTGAAAAGTCAGCAACATGAACGTTGCAGCCCGAAAACGGGTCAGCACATGGAATATGCTGGCAATGTAACACATAGAGAGAAATATACAAAAACAAGCTATACTACATGCATATATTGCTGGTGGAAAGTTCTATGGTTACAGTTTTGCGTAAAGCCAATTTTTCCCTACTGCAAAGGAATAAATTTTATTTAACTATCATAGTGGTTGTTAAACATTGAGAATGGTTGACAGCATTCTCAATCCCAGTTAAGCATCATCATTAAAACCCAACAATATTAGTTAAAGTAACATGATGAGATTCACATGATAATCCAAGTACTAGATACTCAAGATGTCCATAACTGGGGACACGGCTGACCATGATTACTTTTATACACTCTGCAGAGGTTTGCGCACTTTTCCCCACAAGACTCGATCTCCTCCGTTGGGATTCTCGCACTACATGGTGTTTGAGAAAAGGATGACCGAGACACAGACTTTCAAAAGCGCTAGCACCTTACGATTGGTAGACCGTTACACCTACATCCCCTACATCTGCTAGTCTACCATTTTAAGAGTTCGCACGACTTAATCAACTATGCTAGAGCCCATAGTAGCTTGTGGCTGCACACTGAAGTTTCTAGCATGAATAATCTCATGATCCCTTTGAGCCTGGGTGGCGGTCCAAAAAGAAACAGGCAATCCTGGAATACCCAGGTACCTCAATCCACCCAGATGTGTATTAAAGTTGCCACCTAAAATAAACCATTAATTAAAATCTCACATCTGTCATGGATACACTCACCCAATCCACGTATACTAGCATAGCAAAGCAACATAAGCAAACGTAAAAGTAACTCCCAAGGGATTGATAATAAAATAGGTAATAGGTACTACCTCATCCACTTTTCCAAAACCCACAATTTAATTAGATCCTAGTCATGCAATGTTTGAGGATTGATCTAATGCATAAACACTGGGTATGAAAGGGATATGATCAAAGTGTTACTTGCCTTGCTGATGATCTGCGAAACCTAACGATTCGAAGTAACAAGCGGCGCACTCCGAGTACTCTATCGCAAACAAACAAGCATACAATAAGTACCCATCTAATGCACAGGTAAAACTCAAATAAAAGATCTAACAAGAAAGTTCAACTTAAGAACTCCGGTTTGCAAAAAGAAACAACACAAAGGAATCAACGAAAAGCAAACAGCGAAAGAAACAAGCTTTGTTTACTAATCTGGACCTAAGTCAAATTTCACAGAAGCAAAAACTTGTTTGAGTTGATTAATCGGAAAGAGGGTTTCGAGACAAAACTCTAGGCGCTTGAATCGCCTGATTCTGATAAACGAGCGAAAAGTTATACTAGATCAAAAATCGGATCAGAAATCGCGATCAGAAATAATCGCGAAAAATCCGAGAAAAAGAAAAACGGACGAACAGGCTAACGACCAGACGTTCGTTAACTGAAACTAAATGGCGAAAATCATTCGTTAAAACGAACGAACGAGCGAACGCTCGTTAAATAATTAAACCGAAAAAAATACACCGATCTATTCTAAAAAAACGAAATCTAGGGTTTTTTTTAAAAAAACGGATAGGTTTTCTTTAGAAAGCCGGACGACGGGGCGGCTACCTCGGCTCGGGCTCCGGCGAGGTCCGGCGGCGTTGCGGCGCGGTGGCGGCAGGCGTCGGCTGACGGCGGCAGCGGCGCTTGCCGGCGGGGCGAGCGGCTGCGGCGGCGGTGGAGTGCGGCGGCGAGCGGCTTGGGGCTCCAGGGGGGCCCCGGGTCGACCTTTTAAGGGGGGGGAGAGGCGGCGGCGGCGGCTTGCGGGAGGGGGCGGTGGCGGCGTGGCCCTCCCGGACTCGGGCGGCCGCGGCGATCGGGACTCCGGTCTCGATGCGGAGCGGGAGACGGCGGCGCGAGCGGGCCGGCCTGGCTGGGCCTTCGGCCCAGTCGGGCGCTGCGCGTTAAAAAAAACAGATTTCCGCCGAAACAAGAAAAATTCTAAAAAATAAAATAAAATTCTAAAAATGCCAAAATAAATTTTCACTGCCTAAATAAAATATTTAGGACGAGATGAACATTTTCTTGGCCCTAAAACGCAACTTTGAAAACGTGCAATTTTTCCTAAATTCAAATAAAATAGCGATAAACACCAAAATAAAATCTTATTTGATTTTTTATTAAACCTTCAATATTTCTTTATTTTGGGAAAGTCATTTTATTCCCTCTCTCATATTTTTATAATAGAAATAATTGAAGATAAAATAAATAAAATCAAATGATCCTATTTTCAAAATTTGTGAAAACTCAAATATGAAAATAACGAAATCTCCCACTCTCTCTGTGGGTCCTTGAGTTGCGTGAAATGTCTAGGATCAAGCCAAAATGCAATAAAAATTTATGATATGCAATGATGATCTATGTATAACATTCCAAATTGAAAATTTGGGATGTTACAAACCTACACCCTTAAGATGAATCTCGCCCTCGAGATTCGGGTTGGCTAGAAAATTGGTGAGGGTGGTCCTTCAGCAGATCTTCCTCTCGCTCCCAGGTGGCTTCATCCTCGGTGTGGTGGCTCCACTGGACTTTGCAAAACTTGATAACCTTGCTGCGGGTGACTCGGCTGGCATACTCGAGAATTTTGACTGGTTTCTCCTCATAGGTCAAATCATTATCCAACTGAATCGCTTCCAGCGGCACTGTATCTCTCAGCGGTATATCCGCCATCTCTGCGTGGCACTTATTCAACTGGGAAACGTGAAATACGTCGTGAACTCCTGACAATCCATCGGGCAATTCCAACTTGTAAGAAACTTCTCCCATGCGCTCCAAAACTTTGTATGGTCCCACAAAACGTGGCGCTAATTTTCCTTTAAATCCAAAGCGCTTAACTCCTCGAAGTGGAGATACTTGAAGATAGACTCTATCTCCGACTTCGTAAACTGTCTCCTGGCGTTTTGAATCTGCATAGCTCTTCTGCCTAGACTGGGCTACCTTGAGCCTATCGCGAATCAACTTCACCTTCTGTTCAGACTCCTTAATCAAATCTGGTCCAAACAACTGGCGGTCTCCAACTTCATCCCACGACAATGGTGTTCTGCACCTCCTTCCGTACAAGGCTTCAAAAGAGGCCATCCTCAAACTAGATTGATAACTTTTGTTGTAAGAGAACTCCGCATATGGCAAGTTGTCATCCCAACTAGATCCACAATGTAGTGCACAAGCTCTCAGCATATCCTCCAAAATCTGATTGACTCTCTCGGTCTGTCCATCAGTCTGCAGATGAAAAGCTATACTGAACTCTAGTCTGGTTCCCAAAGTTTCGTGCAACTGATTCCAGAACTTTGAGGTAAACTGGGTTGCCGGTTGTCGATAAAGTAAAGCAATTATATGGCGATTGCATTTCATACAATAAAGAGACAACCATAATGCTCCTGCCGGTTGCCGATAAATTACAAAACATGATCATCTCATACAACAACGTATATCACATCATGTCTTGACCATATCACATCACAACATGCCTTGCAAAAACAAGTTAGACGTCCTCTACTTTCTTGTTGCAAGTTTTACGTGGCTGCGACGGGCTTCTAGACAGAACAGTTCTTCCCTATGGCAAAAACCACAATGGTGATTCATCAAGTTTGTTGTTTTAACCTTCTTCAAGGATCGGCCATAGTCAAATTTGATTCAACTAAAGTAGGAGAAACAAACACCCGCTAGCCACCTTTATGCAAAACTAGTTGTATGTCAGTCGGTGAAACCGGTCTCATGTGCGTGGACATGTAAGCTTGGTCCGGGCCGCTTCATCCCACAATATCGCCGAATCAAAATAAGACGTTGGTGTTAAGAAGTATGACTATCACCGCCCACAACTCTTTGTGTTCTACTCATGCATACCATCTACGCATAGACCTGTCTCTGATACCACTATTGGGAAATGTTGCACGGAAAATAAAAAAATCTACGCACACGTGAGATCTATCAAGGAGATGCATAGCAACGACAGGGGAGAGTGTGTATACGTACCCTCGTAGACCGTAAGCGGAAGCGTTTGACAACACGGTTGATGTAGTCGAACTTCTTCGCGTTCCAACCGATCAAGTACCGAATGTACGACACCTCCGAGTTCTGCACACGTTCAGCTCGGTGACGTCCTCCGCCTTCTTGATCCAGCAAGACGGCAAGGTAGTGGATGAGTTCCGGCAACACGACGGCATGGTGACTATGATGGTGAAGTTATCTCCGCAGGGCTTCACCTAAACACTCCGAAAATATGACCGGGGGTGTAAACGGTGGAGGGGGCGTCACGCACGACTAAGATAATGTTCTGGTGTGCTAGGCGCCCCCTCCCACATATATATAGGTGGGGGGAGGAAAGAGCAGCCAGGAGGGCACCCCAAGTAAGCCGAATCCTACTTGGGGTCTCCTCCCAAGTGGCGCCCCCTACCATGTATAGGTGCGGGGGGAAGGCAGGGGAGGGAGGCGTCCCCACTTTTCCTTTCTCCCATGAGAAGGGGAAGGCAGGAGGGGCTAGCCCTACCCCTTTCTTTCCCTATGGCTGGCTGGCTAGGGAGAGGGGCGCACCAGCCCCGTGTGGGCTGGTCTGTCACTTCCTTGGCCATTAAGCCCATAACACCTACCGGAGGTGTCCGGAACCCCTTTCGATGACCCGATGACTATCCGGTGCATCCTGAAACTCTTTCGGTGTCCGAATACCATTGTCCTATATATCAATATTTACCTATCAACCATTTTGAGACTCCTCGTCATGTCTGTGATCTCATCCGGGACTCCGAAGAACATTCGGTCACCAAATCATATAACTCATATAACACTATATATTGTCAACGAACCTTAAGCGTGCGGACCCTACGAGTTCGAGAACTATGTGGACATGACCGAGACACCTCTCCGATCTATAACCAATAGTGGAACCTGGATGCCCATATTGGCTCCTAGATATTGTACGAAGATCTTTATCGGTCGAACCGTTATTGACAACATACGTAATTCCCTTTGTCCATCGGTATGTTACTTGCCCGAGATTCGATTATCGGTATCTTCATACCTAGTTCAATCTCCTTACCGGCAAGTCTCTTTACTCGCTCTGTAATACATCATCCCGTGATTAACTCATAGTCACTTTGCTTGCAAGGCTTCTTATGATGTGTATTACTGAGAGGGCCTAGAGATACCTCTCCGATACTCGGAGTGACAAATACTAATCTTAATCTGTTCCAACTCAACAAACACCTTCGGAGATACCTGTAGAGCATCTTTATGATTACCCGGTTATGTTGTAACGTTTGATAGCACACATGGTATTCCTCCGGTATCCGGGAGTTACATAATCTCATAGTCGAAGGAATATGTATTCGGCATGAAAAAAACAATAGCAACAAACTGAACGATCATTATGCTAAGCTAACAGATGGGTCTTGTCCATCACATCATTCTCCTAATGATGTGATCCCGTTATCAAATGACAACACATGTCTATGGTTAGGAAACCTTAACCATCTTTGATCAACGATCTAGTCTAGTAGAGGCTTACTAGGGACACAATATTTTTTATGTATTCACACATGTATTTAAGTTTCTGAACAATACAATTCTAGCATGAATAATAAACCTTTATCATAAATAAGGAAATATAAAATAACAACTTTATTATTTTCTCTAGGGCATATTCCCTTCAACCACGCCGTCGTGCTGCCGGAACTTATCCACTACCTTGCTGTCTTGCTGAATCAAGAAGGTGTGGACGTCACCGAGCTGAACGTGTGCTGAACGCGGAGGTTTCGTACATTCGGTACTCGATCGGTTGGATCGCAAAGAAGTTCGACTACATCAATCGCGTTACCAAACGCTTCCGCTTATGGTCTACGAGGGTACGTAGACACAATCTTCCCTCTCGTTGCTATGCATCTCCAAGGATAGATCTTGCGTGTGCATAGAATTTTTTTTTGTTTTCCATGCAATGTTTCCCAACACTTCCTTCTAGTAGTCAGCATCAGAAGATGCATAGGCTTCTGAAATAGTCCGAGGAGTGTCATCCACGAGGTACATAATTAAATCATCACCAAAGGGCTTTGCAGTCCTTTGTGTCTTATTTCTTATAGGAGTTTCACTGTCATCCTCCATAGGATTTTCAACGTGTTCCATTGCAATCGTGGGTACAGGAATTACAGCAAATTCCTGACTAGATGGAGTAGGTATCTCCTAATTTGATGAACTCCACATATCCTTCATAGGAAATATGTCATCAAAGAAAGTTGCACTATTCCACTCCATAATTGTACCAATATGCATGTCGGATACCTCAGATTTTATTACCAAAAATATATAGCCAATGCTACGAAATGCATATACCAGAAAAACGCAATCCACGGTTTTTGGTCCAAGCTCGCGCTTCTTGGGAATTGGTATATTGACTTTCGCCAAATAACCCCAAGTACGTAGGTAGGAGACTTTCAGTCTTTTCCTTTCCCATTCCTCATAAGGAGCCATGGTCGTATGCTTTGTGGGAATTCGGTTTCGGACATGACATGCAGTCATTAGCGCCTCCCCCCCCCCCCCACCATGCCTTGAAGAGACCTGATGTGGATAACATGGCGTTAACCAAATCAGTTATTGGTCGGTTCTTTCTTTCAGCTACACCATTTGACTGAGGTGAGGAGGGAGGCGTCCTCACATGGCTTATACCATGTTCCGCACAAAACAAATCAAATTCATTGGAAAAATACTCTCCACCACGATCAGATCTAAGCCGTTTAATTTACCGATCAAGTTGGTTCTCTTCTTCAGCTTTATAGTTTTGAAGTATTTCTTTCCACCTTTTGTCTTTTGTCTTGGCGAGGCGTGGCGAGTGAGGAGGAGGGGAGCGCGCGTGTAGGTCTCCTCTTCTCATGCTCATATAAGTGGTAAAAGAGCTCATCTTATAAAGAGGGGAAACCCCCACTCAACTTCCAAGATGAGACTAAACTTAGTCTCACTCATACAACTCACAGCCATGCATGAATGGACCGTGAGAATTTCAGATTTTTGTTGGGCTTTGGGCCAAGGGAAATGATTGCGGTCACCCGACGGAACACGATGCGTGCATCCGCCGTCTCCGTGGCTGATGCGTACGTCCTCCGTCTCCGTGGCTGTTGGATAAGATTTTAATGAGATGCCTAAAAGCAACGTATTACCCAGACTAGCTTTTTGCAACTAGGTGGTTGTTGTGATTTCTTCCACCGCAACAACTGGTGTGTTGCAGGATCTGAATCCGGATCTCCTCGAGAGCAGCCACCACCCATGCTCCTCCAAAGCACCCCCGATGCGCCACTACTCACGCCGGCGAGCACCCCTGTCGCGCCACCACCAAGCACCCCAACTGTGCCATCGCTGACATCGGCGAGCACGCGCTCCACCGCCGCGGTCGTCGGCCGCATCCACCAATGTCAACCCTCTCTCCTCCTTCCTCTTTTCCCCATCATCCAACTGCGCCGCCGCGAGCACCCCTGCTGCGCCGCCGTTGACGCAGGAGAGAGCGCGCTCCGCCGTCACGGTTGTTGGCTGCCTCCACCACCCGCCCGCCCTCTCTGCTCACCCCTCTTCTCGATCAACGGCGCCCGCTCCTGTTGCTCCCGGGTGATGAAGAACACGACCTCCGCTCGACATCGACGACGCAGGGTGCCGTCCACTTCTGCAACCTCACTGCTGTTGCGAAAAACAACCATGCAACAAGACCGTTGTTGCAAAAAGATCACGACAAGACCTCGTTGCAAAAAGAAAACCACAACAATACCTTCGTTGCAAAAAAAATTCCGCAACACATCCTCTATTGCAAAAAAAATTCCGCAACACAACCTCGGTTGCACAAAAATTCTACAACACAATCTCTGTTATAAATGTTTTTGCAACAAGGTCTTTATTGCAAAGTAGAGAAAAGAAGTTCACCTGCTAGATCTATATCAGATCCGACGGCTCTCGAGGCGAAGGATCTTTTAAAAAAATCCACCGGCCGGCGCGTTGGGCCAAAGGCGTACTAACAAATTCCAATACACCTTTCCTTCCTCTCGATAGAACTTCTTGTAGCTTAGCTTGCTCTCCTCGGCTTTTCTATCGAAAAAAAAGAAGGACGGCGTCGATGGGGGACTTCGTGGGGCACGCGCTGCCGGGCTCGCTGCTGCTGCTAGTGGGCCTGTGGCGGGTGTGGGCGTCCATCGCGCGCTTCGCCACCGACCCAACAGCGTTCCGCGTCCGCGTCTGCAGCTCCTCAGCGGGGCCGCGGCTCCTGGAACTGTACGTGGTGACGGGAGGAGCCTTCCTGGACATGTGCATGGAGCTCTTCTACTCCAACCCGCTCCGCGTCCTCACCGGCCGCGGGTTCGACCCGACGCACCTCAACGGCCTCGAGCACGCCAGCATGCTCCTCATGTTCTTCCTCTTCGGCGCGCTGGCCCTCCTCTCCCACAAGACGAGGTCAGTCAGTCATCTTGGTATACAATTCGGTCGTAAGTTTAGTAATTCGCGTAGTTGATCTTGATCGTCATGTCATGCAGCCTTCCCTTGCCCATGCCATGTATAGTAGCATAAGCTCTCAGCAATGGCAGGTACCTGCCGCTGTCGGACGCCGCGCTGAGCCTGGTGTTTGCATGCGCTTTCACGTCCGAGTTCCTCCTCTTCTACTTCCACTCCACCACCCAAGTCGGCTTGGAGGCCTACTACCACCGCCTCCTACTCCTCATCGGCCTCTGCATCGCCGCCATCGTCCTCGGCGCGCTCCTGCCAGCCAGCTTCCCGGCCGACCTAGGCACCGGCGTCCTCATCACGGTGCAGGGCCTGTGGTTCTTCCAGACTGGGTTCACGCTGTATGGTCCTACGCTCCCCGCTGGTTGCGCCCACAGCTTCGACGCCCCTGGAGCCGACGCCCACGTCGAGTGCCGCGACGGTCCCGCGCAGGAGCGCGCCGAGCACCTGGCAATCTTCCAGCTATTCGGGCTCGTGTTCCTCGCGTTCGTGTACGTGCTCGGGTGCTACGCCGTTGCCGCGGCGAGGTTCGGGCACCAGGACCTGACGACGACGAAAGACATGCACATCGACGTCGGGGGGATTGACGGGGCAAGATCTAGTGGGTGCTGCTGCTGCTGCTCTTCTTCTTCTTGGATTTGGTATAGGAAAGTAAGTACTACATGCCTGAAATGAACGGGCTGTTCAAGAGAATCTCAGCATCTGAACGATATTTGGTATAGGAATACAGTTGGTAATTCTTTTTGTTTCCCTTGTCTATGTGCATCTTGTCCACCATCTTGGCTACCTTCTGCAGCGACGACCAGGGCCGGAACTCTGGACAGCGACGACCTCTGTTTCCGCGGACGAACTTGGAGATAGGTAAGGTAGAGATTCGTCTGTCGTGATCTCCCCGGCGTCTTCGTCGACCATCTTGGATCTCGGGATCCGTCATCTGGCACCAGCTGCGAGTCGGGGAGACGTAGTTGCCGGTGAAAACCGAGCCGACGGCGGGCGATGGCGGCGTTCCACGTCGTTACCTTGATGAAGGCATCGTCATGTGACTACTGTCGACCCACTCGTATTGCTCCGGGGGAAACCCTAGGATCTGGTGTTCCAGACCGGACGATGGCGGCACTGCGGTGTCGTTTCTCTCTTGGGAGCGTCGTTTCATGGAGCAGCGCTGGAAGTCAGAGGCAGGAGGTGGAGCAGCTTCGTCTTGCACGGAGCTTCGGTGGAGATATCAAGTCATGCCTGACCGACAGGTGCTACGCTGGGTCATGCCTGGTCGGCAGGTGCTACGCACGGCAAATCCTCCAAGGGCTTCAAGCTGTGTCAGCTGGTGGTACGTGGCAGCATGGCGTTGAGGTGTATCAGTGGCAACCGCGACGTGTACAGCTGTTTGCGAGCAGGGAGGAGGTGACGTTGGGCGTCGTGGTGGCGTCAACGATAGCTGGGCCGAGCAAGGTTGATGCATCAGTACAGTTCTGAAGATGGAGCGGTGGCAGTTGGCGGCGGCGGCCTCTGAGAGCACGCCGGACCAGTGTGTGCCCCAGACCCGGCAAGTGTCTAGGTTGGGGTCTCAGGTCTTAGATGTTAGGCTTGGCTGCGATGTCTGTTTGGTATTAGGCCCAGGCTATCTGCGCCCCTTCATCAACTGGATAGGTGTAGCGA
This sequence comes from Triticum aestivum, assembly GCF_018294505.1. Classification (NCBI taxonomy): domain Eukaryota; kingdom Viridiplantae; phylum Streptophyta; class Magnoliopsida; order Poales; family Poaceae; genus Triticum; species Triticum aestivum. Next base: position 808,212,163 of record NC_057798.1, on the reverse strand, counting down.
CAGTTTGTTGCTTAGACGGCGGCTTTAGTCTTACTGTTGTATGACTTTGTAAGGTCTTATGAGAATAATTAATAAAGTGGCCGTATGCATCGCCCAGATGCAGAGGCCGGGGGTCATCCTCCTTTTCTAAAAAAATACTCCCTCTGCTCCAGATAGCAAAAAAGGCTACAGCTTAAGTACTCGTGTCGATGCATACATGTGAAGGTGTGTCCACGGTGGATCTCGCAGGATTCAGTCGGTGGTCGTGTTTCTGGACTGCTCGGATCCGTTCTTCGCTCATCTATGTTTATGTGTATGATCCTTCTGATCTACGTATGCTTCTCTTCATAGGCGGCACTTAATCTTTTGGTGCGATGGTCCTATGGGGCCTTAGCACGAAGAATTCTCGATTGTCTACTACAACAAGATCTTCCCCGCTCCCACGAGGAATGGGCGCGGAGGCGGAGCGCATTTGGCTCGGTTTAGTTCTTCTAGCCGTCGCTAGGTGGTCTATGGATCTGAATGTAATTTTAATTATTACTGGTGTTCCTTGCATTGCCATGCTTGAAAATGAATAGATCAAAAGTTAAAAAAAGTATGTTTTCACAATCTTCAAGGCCAAAAACCACCCCTCAGTAGTTGTTACAGTAGAGACGGGCAATACTGCTAGTACAAGCTTCAAAATTTGATAAACTAACATATGACAAAGATGTTCTTTGTCTCCTTCATTTTCTTAAAAAGTTCATCAATAGACTATAGGTTTTCAGTTGTGTAATTAAATATAGCCAAAATTTTAAATATCACCATACATATGTGTCACTTTGATCACTATGATTCTTAGTTAGTATTACCCGTAAGACTTTTTGTTACAAAGGCCCACCCCTTCTTTGGTTTGGTGCAAAAAAACATCACACCTCCTAGGTTAATAGATTTTCCCGTTTTCACTAAAGTAGGGTCACTTCATGCCAAGTTAATCGAGTACACCGCTTAGGTTTTGCCTATTTATCTTGTTACAGCAATGAAATAATAAAGAATACAAAAACTAATGTAATCACACTTCAATGGTGTAGTTGTGATTCTTTTGGTAAAAGTCTAAAACTGTACAGTAGCACATGTTGAGAATGTACTTGTAGAAGTAAAGTTACTCAACAGGTAAACCCCTTAAAGATGCCTACCCTGGTCTTTATTTTACTTGTTTTGATCACAACATTTCTGTTGTTGATGCTATTGAAAAAGGGTGGCATAATTTATCTTTTGGAAGAAGTTTGTATGGTGATTCTTTGGAACTTTAGAATAGCTTAAAAAGAAAGATGTGAGGAAATTCTCTGTGAAGTCTCTACATATGTTTCTTGTTATGATAGATTGTGGTTTTTCACATAAGTTTCTGTGGAAGATAATAGTACCTGCTAAAATCAAAGCCTTTCTGTGGCTGATTAATAAGAAAAGCATATTAAATAAAGACAATCTACTGAAAATGGGATGGAAAGGAGAGAAAATTTGTGTTTTCTATGGGCAAGGAGAAAGTATTGATCACTTATTTTTCTGTGGCTCTGCTGCAAAATTGATTTAGATTGTATTGCGGTGTGCTTTTGACTTAAATTCTATTCCACTAGATTTGAATGATTGCTTTGGCAGGTGGATCAAAACTTTACAAAATGTTACAAAAAACTTGTTTGGTTGGCACTTCGGCTCTGTTTTGGTCCATCTGGAAGGGCCGCAATGATGTGATCTTTAACCATAGTTATTTTTTATGATTCGATGGTTTTGGTGAGACTAATGTGTAATTGGATCATCATTTGGTCTGTTCTGCAGATAAAGGACCCAGAGGAAAAAATGTTGACGTTGGGAGAAAAGTTGATCGAGTGGGTGTCAAATAAAGTTTACCGCGCTTCGCAGGAGTGGAGGCCTAGAGTCAGGCTTGGTGGCTGATGGTGGCGTTTTTTCACCAGGATTTGGGTTGTTCTTAGCCCTTGCTCTCGGGGTCTTAATTAAACCTTATGAAATGTTTTCGTTATTCTGTTTTTACATTTGTACTGTTCAAGGATGATGTAATACCAGGTGGTTTCATTATAGGGGAGTGTAGTTTTAACGGATTTGGTTTAGCGTGTGTAGTGGAGTAGTTTTTCCCGAAGCTCAATAGAGAGTGGGCCTGTATAACAAAATATCTTATGGGGTGGGATGTCAAAATCAAAGTGATACATATATCGAATGTTTTATACAGTTTGGCCCGCAACATACGGTTGTATACTACGGATGGAATGGATGGCCGGCTAGGACGATGATGTCCATGGGGGTATTATGGTCATCCGCCTAGTCCTTATGTTCATAGCAGATACTATATTATTGGTCGGGGTTGCCAAGTCTTAGTTGATGCTTTATTCATGAGATCTTACATAGAGATCCGTGTAAATTTTTATTTTTTCTTATTTGTAACTTATTAGAGCATCTCCAACAGTAGCTGCGCGCGTGACGGTTTCGCGCGCTCAAGCTGAGGTGGAAAAATCAGGCGCGCGGGAAACGATAGCACGCGCGGGAAAAAGCGGGCGGTCTCGCGCTAGATTTGGCACCGCTTCTGGCGCGCCTATAAAATGTAGTGCCGCCACGCGCCTTCCCATCGCTCTTCACCTCGCCACGCGCCTTCTGCCGCTCTTTTATCGCTCCCTCTGCCGCTTACTCACCTCGCCACCGACGTGCCACCACGGCGCCGCGCAACCGGGGAGTTTCGGGCTACCGCGGCATCTGTGCGCGCCCGTCCGGCGCCTACTCCTTCGAGATTCGGTCCGGCGATGTGCGCCTCGGCCTCGGCACCTTCGAGACCGCCAACGAGGCCGCCCGCACGCATGACGCGGCGGCGTGGCGCCTCCGACGGCCCCGTCGGGACATGAACTTCCCGGAGGTGCCGACGCGGGAGATGGCGCAGGAGCTTGCGCCTCCCCCGTGGCTTCTCACCGACGAGGATCGTCGCGAGAACCAGAGGCGGGAGTGCCGTCTCAGCCTTGCCAAGATGGACGAGGAAGCCATGGCGCTGTGGCACCAACGCTTCCCGCAGGACATCATCAACGAGCAGCAGTTCTTCGCGGAAAGGAGGGCGGAGAGGGAGGAGAGGAGGACGGAGAGAGCCGCCTATCGCGAGGACCGACGTACGTGGAAGGCGGCCGCTGAGTTCAGCATCGAGCTAGGAGCAGCGTCGTTCTGAGATTCTGAAGACGAGCGGTACCTTGACGCCTTCATTATGACGTCGGAGGAGGACATCACCAACGTGGAGTCCGATTCGGAGGAGGACGATGAGTAGTTTTTTTATCTATTGTTTTATCTATCGTAGGAGGAGGCTATGAACTATCTATGCACCATCTATTATCTATGTATCGTTCTTTTATCTATCGTTTAATCTATCTATCTATCTATGTCTATATGTGTATCGAATCGTAGTATAAAAGAGAACAAATATAGTGCGTCTGTGCGCGCTCTATTTTGCAGCGGTCGCTGGAGCCAGCGGCTCTGCGACGCACAAAAACTCGCGTAAACAGCGCTGTAAACGTTTTTACGCGCGCCTGTTGGAGATGCTCCGAAGCATCGATCATCTGAAACCTAGCTACACCGTTGCCGATACATTAAAATACTGGTCTTCACAACATAATAAAGTGCATCCCTTGTGCGCCACCCCGGCGAATAAACCAAAAGGCAACTACGTTCTCTTCATCCAAGAGCAAGCTCGTTTCTTTTGAGCTCCCAAACGCCGGCCGGCCAGGTAAAATCACCATAATGGAGGCCACCGTGCACTCGTGCAAGCCCGTGAAGCCTGACTACGGTGACTGCGGCGTCGGTCCCTCCTCCGACGTCGTCCCTCTCAGCATATTTGACAAGGTGAGCTACGACGAGTACGTCACCGGCCTATGCGCCTTCCACCCGCCTGCGCCGGCGAACAACGTCCTTGAGGCGGGGCTTGCTAAGGTGCTGGCCGAGTACCGCGAGTGGGCCGGGCGGCTTGGCGCGGACGACGGAGGCAACCGTGCCATCATGCTCAACGACGCCGGTGCACGGTTCGTCGAGGCGACGGCGGACGTCATGCTCGCCAGCACCCTCATGCAGCTGACCACGGGTGACAAGCTGCTGAGCCTGTTCCCGAGCTGCCACGGCGCCGACGAGCTGCTGCTGGCCCAGGTCACGCGGTTCCGGTGCGGCTCCATCATCATTGGCGTCAGCATGCATCACAAGGTGGCCGATGGGCACGCCATCTGGACTTTCTTGTTCGAGTGGGGCCAGGCCACCCGCGGCGTCGCCATCAGCCCCGTCCCGGTGCACGACCCGTAGACATACTAACTTGACAAACTATCGTTGTGGTTTTGATGCGTAGGTAAGAACGGTTTTTGCTCAGCCCGTAGCAGCGACGTAAAACTTGCAACAACAAAGTAGAGGACGTCTAACTTGTTTTTGCAGGGCATGTTGTGATGTGATATGGTCAAGACATGATGATATATTTTATTGTATGAGAGGATCATGTTTTATAAACGAGTTATCGGCAACTGGCAGGAGACATATGGTTGTCGCTTTATTGTATGCAATGCAATCACCCTGTAATTGCTTTACTTTATCACTAAGCGGTAGCGATAGTCGTGGAAGCAATAGTTGGCGAGACGGCAATGATGCTACGATGAAGATCAAGGTGTCGCGCCGGTGACGATGGTGATCATGACGGTGCTTCGGAGATGGAGATCACAAGCACAAGATGGTGATGGCCATATCATAACACTTATATTGATTGCATGTGATGTTTATCTTTTATGCATCATATTTTGCTTTGATTTACGGTAGCATTATAAGATGATCTCTCACTAAATTTCAAGATATAAGTGTTCTCCCTGAGTATGCACCGTTGCGAAAGTTCTTCGTGCTGAGACACCACGTGTTGATCGGGTGTGATAGGCTCTACATTCAAATACAACGGGTGCAAAACAGTTGCACACGTAAAATACTCGGGTTAAACTTGACGAGCCTAGCATATGCGGATATGGCCTCGGAACACTGAGACCGAAAGGTCGAGCGTGAATCATATAGTAGATATGATCAAAATAGTGATGTTCACCACTGAAACTACTACATCTCACATGATGATTGAACATTATTTAGTTGATTTGGATCACGTGATCACTTAGAGGATTAGAGGGATGTCTATCTAAGTGGGAGTTCTTAAGTAATATGATTAATTGAACTTAAATTTATCATGAACTTAGTACCTGATAGTATTTTGCCTATCTATGTTGATTGTAGATAGATGGCCCGTGTTGTTGTTCCATTGAATTTTAATGCGTTCCTTTAGAAAGCAAAGTTGAAAGATGATGGTAGCAATTACACGGGCGGACGCGGATGAGCGGCCCGCGAGTGCCCGCTGGGTACACGGGCAACGTGGTGCTCTGGGCGTGGCCGACGACCACCGCACAGGAGCTGGTGGACCGGCCGCTCCGGGACGCCGTGGAACTCATCTCCCGGGAGGTGTCCCGCATCGATGACGCCTACTTCAAGTCGTTCATCGACTTTGCGAGCTCCGGGGAGGTGGAGAAGGAGCTGCTGGTGCCGACGGCGGACTCGCTGGAGCTCACGCTGAGCCCGAACGTGGAGGTGGACAGCCTGCTGGGGATCCCGTTCTACGAGATGGACTTGGGCGGCAGCCGGCCCTTCTTCTTCTTGCCCGGGTACAGCAACGTGCCGGTGGATGGGTTCATGTACATCGTGCAGTCCTTCGAAGGCGACGGGAGCGTGGACGCCTACGTGCCTCTCTTCGGCCGCACCATGGAGGCCTTCAAGAAGTGCTGCTACTCATCCATGCCGCCCATGGCCGACAAAGAAGGTGCTTATTAGGCGCTAGCAAAAGGGCAGTTGGAGCCTCAATTCCTGGCGTCACATGAAGCATCGGCGCAAGAAGTGGAAGCGGGCGCTTGTGCTTTTTTACCTTGCGGGATACAGGGCTGCTGCAGCGGCCCGTTCTTCCTAGCACCAACGAATTGGCGTCCAGCGTTGAAGCAAACCAGCGCTTTGATATTTCTTTAGTTTTACCATATATTTTTATTTCCCTAAGCCCCCTATAAACGGCTAGCATTGAAGATGCCCTTAGGTGCATGCATAGGCGCCGGTTGTGTTATGTTGTACTTGCATTGCATGCTTACGCGTGGAGCGAGCCTTGTCCATCCCGGCGGATCACAACAATTTTTGCCGTAGTCTATGTATTGCGCGAACAATTGGTAGATGCAAATTCAGAATAAATTTTGGAGAAGCTTCTTTATCGAAATGCATTTTCTTAATCTTTACATGTGGCACACACGGGTGCGTCAGATAGCGTGCGTTTTCGCTCGGAAAATTATCTATGCAAACAGGAGGAGTCCCGTCACCACGGCAAAGAGGACCAGCCCATTCACATCAAATTTGGAAACTGCCATGAGCCTCCCATCGCTACACCCCTTGCCGTCCACACAATCAAGAAGTAAAGCCACCACGAACCAGGAAGCCTGCCATTCGGGTTCACCGCCTCGGCATCCCCTAGACACTGTCAATCATCCACTTCACTGCCACACAACCACCGCAGGAGGAGAGGCACCTCACTCCTTGCCCAACTTCAGCCATTGGGTCTGGATAGGCGCTTCCAAGAAAAGAAGTGGCTACACTTGAGTCTCTAGCAGGCCCTGCTGGCCCGGGATGATACAACCTAGTGACCACCGGCAGCCGCCACGGAGCATGCTCGAATGCCGTCATGTCCGTGGTCAAAGGTGTTGTTCCGATTGACGAACGGGCCACCCGCAAGGAAAGCACAACGCGAAGGTGAGCACCAGCCCAGACAAGTCGGCCCCCCATACTTGCGCAACGCCGGACGTCGTCCATGCCGCTGGCCTCAGCCAGCGGGCCTGCACTCCGAGATAATTCCAGATTAAAATTATGAATCCATACGGATTAATAAAATAGCCGGCCCTAGTCGTGAAGTGGATTATTGTATGGTCGTTTTGTCGGGCAATGTTATGTTCTTGTGAAAGCATGATGCTGGACCCTGGCAACAACTGGTCTGGTCAGCAGAAGTCTACATGTGTTGAAATCAAAAGGTGGAATAAGCTTTGTATGTGGTGGCTCGACGTGCCGTGTTAGCTTGGCAGCATGCGCTGTAGCTCTGTCCGCAGCGCCGGCAGGCCATGGCCCATCGAAGATGCTGAAGCTGACATCTTAGACATGGACATGCATGTGATGTCGACGTATTGGTCTTCCTCCCAATGGCTTCGGTGGCGGGCCAAACAATGCAAAATAATTCCAACTCACCTTGTACATACAAGTGGGTCGCGCTCAAACGCTGGTAGTAAAAGCAGTGTAAGCATGTATACATGTTATTATTGTCTGAGGCTCACAATCAATCCTACGAGGATAAGCAATCACAACACGACGATGATATTTGATAACGAGGTTCGACAATCTTACCTACTCTCCGAAGCATGCTTAACGGGCAGTTCTCCGGCTCTTCCCATGTACTAATCAACATAGTACAGCCGGCGACAAACCGGCCGAGGCTAACCATTATTTTAAATAGCAACGGTCCTTCAGATCCGTCATACCGGCGCTATAGCTCTATTTCACAATTTTTTTAGATAATTTCTACATGAACTCTGTTGAACATCATTTAGTGGCATTCTGCTCAAACCGCTATAGCGGAGCTATAGCAAAACTTTAAGGCTAACAGACGTATCAGATCCCGGAAAAAAAGAAAAGAAAAGAAAAAAAAAACAGACGCATCAGATCTACATGACACGCCGGCCGGTCCGGCCGCCCGCTGCCGTCCCCTTGATACCAATAAATCAAACGGCAATGCAAGCATATTCCCTAGATCCAAGGTCGATCAAATTACCCTCGTCAGGTGTAAGGATGGCAATTTTACCCATAGGTACGGGTACCCGCGGGTACCGCACCCGCATGTGTAGGGTATGGGCACACTTTTATACCCATGGGTAGTACCCATACCCTACCCGTTATGTCATGGGTACGGTACGGGTATAGCCTTGTACCCGCGGGTATACCCATACCCTGCCCGCTTGTAAAAATAATGTTAAGTTGTTGTCAATTAATCATTAATTTGTCATGTAACTCGTATACTCCTATTGACTTATGAGTATGTTGTGATTTCTAAATTTTGATAGTAGTCTTGTACCCATCTACTTGTTATTGAGCTAAGATATTTGATTTTTTGTCAAATATGCTATGAATGAGTGTAAAATTGTGAACAACTTGTGTACTATTTGTTCTATCCGTTGGGTACCCAATGGGTATGGGTACCCGTCGGGTATGGGTATGGGTAAAGTTTTATACCCATGGGTACGGGTATGGGTAGAATTTTGTACCCACTGACTATACGGATATGGGTATGGTATTGTTCTATCCTACCCATACCCTACCCATTGCCATCCTTAGTCAGGTGTTACATAGCCAGGTGTGACCAGGCCGAGTACGCTCGTCGTCTAATTTGAGTTTACTATAATGAAGCGGCCCATGCATATATCATCCTACTCTGTGATCACCGTGTACTAGTTAGTAATGAATATCACCGTGCAATCATCGAAGTCCGTGAAGCCCGACTATGGCAAAGATGGTAGCGCCGGCAGCAACGTGATCCCACTGAGTGTGTTCGACAGGGTGAACTACGACGAGTATATCTTCTACGTGTACGCTTTCCACCCGCCCGCGCCACCCAGCGTCGCCCTCGAGGCGGGGCTCGCCAGGGCCCTGGCTGTGTATCCTGAGTGGGCAGGCCGCCTCGGCGACGGCCCCGCGATCGTGCTCGGTGACGCCGGTGCACGGTTTGTCGACGCTACCGCCGACTCCGAGCTGGGCAGCGGCGCCGTCGCGTTTCTTTCCGCTGGAAGCAAGGTGCTGAGCCTATACCCTAGTTGTGACGGCGCCGAGGAGCTGCTGCTGGTTCAGGCCACGCGGTTTCGCTGCGGCTCCTTGGTCCTGGGTTTCACCATGCACCACAAGGTGGCCGACGGGGCCAGATCACTCGCGGCGTCGCCATCGACCCCGTCCCAGTGCATGACCGGACGTCGCTCTTTGCAAGACGGGGCCCGCCGCAGATCAGGTTAGAGCACCGTGGCGTCGAGGTCAAGCCTCTTGACGAGAAGCCGGGAAGCAGCGGCGAGTGCATTGTCCATGCAGACGACGAGGTGGTGGTACACAAGGTGCACTTCAGCCGGGAGTGGATCATGGATCTCAAGTCACAGGTATCGGAGGGCGGCCCCCGGTCGTACTCCACACTGCAGTGCCTAGCGGCGCACATCTGGCGATGCATCACGAAAGCTCGCGGACTAGACGGGCGGCAGGCCACCAGGATCCGCATCGCCGTGAACGGGAGAACGCGGATGCGCCACCCGCGGGTACCGGAAGGATACACCGGCAGTGTGGTGCTCTGGGCGTGGCCGACAACAACGGCACGACAGCTGCTGGACCGGCCTTTGCGGTACGCCATGGAGCTCATATCCCGGGAGGTGTCTCGGATGGACGACGCCTACTTCAGGTCGGTCGTTCATCGACTTCGCGAGCTCCGGAGCGGTGGAGGAGGAGATGCTGGTGCCGACGGCGGACGCGGGGGAGGTCCGGCTGGGCACCAACGTTGACCTGGACAGACTGCTAGCGGTCCCATTCCCCAAGCTGGAGTTTGGCTGTGGAGCACCTTTCTTCTTCAGGCCCTGCTACAGTCCTGCGCCGGTGGACGGCGCCATCTACGTCGTCAAGTCCTTGGTGGGCGATGGGAGCGTGGACGCCTACGTGCCATTGTTCAGCCACACCATGGACAACTTCAAGAAGTGCTGCTACTCCCTGCGGGTGCCGCCGCTGGTGGCCGCACGGCTTTAGGTGCATTGCGTGTCTCTACCGGCAATAGCGGTATTAATTTGCATGGTAACGTTGTTAATCCTCTGCTAGACTTGACATGGGCACCAGGGCATTCTGGTACTTATTTCTTGCATATGTTATAATTTGTTCAGAAATATGTGTGCCCATGGGTTGCCACATAATACCAAACAATATAGACATACATGTGACTATTATTCTAATTCGGAAATATGTGTCGAGCATGTACCTGATTTCCATTTGTACAAGGCCAAATGCAGATTTAGATTTGTTGGTAGTCATCATGTCTCCATGCAATTGCAAATGCCACCCTCTTCTTGCAATTTTATTGTTATTATCTGCTGGCCAACTAGGCAAGGTCCCTATGCAGCTCTTTCTTTTTCATGTTAGATTGAATAGCACTACTTTCACATTGTGCATTGGATCTCATCACCCTCATGAGCTTCACATTTGTTCTATATATCCAAACAGAATGAAATATTGAAGGTGATTACATCTGCTCTTTTTGTCATACAAAACATAATAAAATTCATGTTTTTGCTCATACATCAGTAAACTATTTTGAAAATACATACAAAGGAGAACTTATAGTTGATTGAATTGCTATTGGGAGAGAGAGAGAGAGAAGAGATTTGTTGCACAACCATGTAAAGTAGCACTACATTTGGCTCAATCTGCATAACAAAATAATATTGTAGGCTTAAACCACGAAGATAATGATTCTGAATAGAAATAAAATAAGAATATATCTGCCATTCGTGTATTTCACTGACTAGCCAATATTTTTTTAAAACTAATGATATTATTATGAACCCATCTTCCAAAAATAGTACTATCAATTTGAGGATTGATATCAATGGACCAATATTCACTCAAACTTGAAAAACAAAATCACGATAGAAAAATAGAAATAAAAGTAGTCCAAGTTATCAAGAGATTAGCAATGAAAAATCTCGCAATTTGAGTATTCCCTAAATAAAGTGATTTGTAGCCTTCATCTGAAGATATATACTACATTTACCAGAAGCTTATGAAGATAGTAGGCACTCTCAAATTTGAGGTATGGATGACTGAAAAACAAAACAAAACATCTGCATTGAGTACTCAAAACTAAGGAAAGGAATCCACGTGATCTTAGTAATACAAAATTATTATATGCATATCTAGAGCATGTATGTTCACACGCATACTATCAGAAATTGTTTTGCATCTTCTTGTACAAAATTTCACTATGCATAATTAGCATAAATTAAGCTAGCTAGAAAGGAAGCCACATGATCTTAGCAATACAAAATTATTATAAACAGATCTAAAGCATGTATGTTCACACACTGGCTATATGAAATTACTTTGGATCTTCTTGTAACCCATGTGGAGCTTGACGCCGGCGACCAAAATCCGCAGCACAGTCGACAACAAAGGGGTTGAGGGCATCAGGGGCTATCCCTAGATCTACCGCCTCTTGGGGGACCAACAAGGAGGTCGTGAGCCGGTCGCAAGCGTTAGGGACAAGGAGCCCCACGGCGGTGTAGCCATGGCCTTTGACCGGATGGTGCATACAACATGACACGGGGAAGTAAATAGTGGGGAGCTGGTGCTCCCAGGCACACGTCGGAGTTGCACCTCCACAACAGCGAGGAGGCATACCGACGACATGAGCGACGGTTGGCGAGGGCAAATGGGTGGCAGCTAGGGATTTTAGGGGGATTGAGGGATTTGGACAAGCCCCCTGCCCCCCCCCCCCCCCCCAAACTACTGGAATCAAGGAATTTGCCATCGGTCAGTTCTTTGCCGTATGAAGAAGAAGAAGAAGGAGAGGAAGAATAAGGAGAGGAAGAAGAAGGAGAAGGAGAAGGAGAAGGATAAGGAGAAGGAGAAGGAGAAGGAGAAAGAGAAGGAGAAGAAGAAGCAGAAGGAGAAGCAGAAGGAGAAGGAGGAGAAGAAGGAGAAGGAGAAGAAGAAGGAGAAGAAGAAGGAGAAAAAGAAGGAGAAGAAGAAGGACAAGAAGGAGGAGAAGGAGAAGAATAAGGAGAAGAAGATGGAGAAGAAGAAGGAGCAGAAGGAGAAGAAGGAGCAGAAGGAGCAGAAGGAGAAGAAGAAGAAGGAGGAGAAGAAGGAGCAGAAGGAGAAGAAGAAGAAGAAGGAGCAGAAGAAGAAGAAGAAGAAGAAGAAGGAGAAGAAGAATAAGAAGAAGAAGAAAGAAGAGGAAGAAGAAGAAGAGGAAGAAGAGGAGGAAAAAGGAAAACCGGGTCGAGGATCGCCGACGGGGTGCGTCGGCACTGATGGAACCGGGTCAAGGATACTCGACCCGGTTTCCTTTTTCATCTTCTTCTTCTCTTCTTCTCCTTTTTTTCTTATTCTCCTCCTCCTCCTCCTCCTCCTCCTCCTCCTCCTATTCTTCTTCTTCTTCTTCTTCTTCTTCTTCTTCTTCTTCTTTCTTCTTCTTCTTCTTCTTCTTCTTCTTCTTCTTCTTCTTCTTCTTCTTCTCTATATTTTGGTTAGGGGTGCCTTGACGTTGACGGAACCCTAAATAACATCTATATACGTTAGGGGTGCTAGCTGACTCGTGACAAGAAATCAAAGCATAGAAAAAGAAACCAAAGACGAAACAACACGCAGTGAGAGGTTGTGCAAAGAATGATATTATGTAACAGTTTTTAACGAATTTAAGAGGATGATGGTGAAGAACTCGAAAGCCAAGGAGGCCGAACCCTCCTAGGGTTCCTTCCCTAGCCGCCCCCTACCATATTTGCTGGAGGGGGAAAGGAAAGGGGGAGAGGGAAGGAAGGGGGAGGCCGAATCCCGCTCCTTCATTTCTCCCTTAGGCCGGCTGCCATAAAAGGGTGCGCTAGTGTGCTCCCCTCTAATGACCCAATAGGCCCATTGTAACGCCCCGGATTCGATGCGCTAGGTGTTTGCCAGTTACTCGCCGTCGTTGCCATGTCATGTGCTTGCGTGTTGCATTTTGCCATGTCATCATCTGCATTTCATATCATGTCATCATGTGCATCTCATTCTGCATATGTGTTCGTGTCATGCATCCAAGCATTTTCCCCGTTGTCCACTTTGCAATCCGGCACTCCTATGTCATCCGGCGTCCCCCTTTTTGTATCCTATTGTGAGCGGGTGTTAAACTTTCTCGGAATGGCCCGAGTTTTGTCAAGCGGCCTTGGTATAGCACTGGTAGACCGCCTGTCAAGTTTCGTGCCATTTGGAGGTCGTTTGATACTCCAACGGTTAACCGGGTAACCGCAAAAGGCTCCTTCTCCTTACAGCCCAACACCCCTCCAAAGTGACCCAAAACCCACCTAAACCTCCTCCATCATCTAGGTCGTTCGATCACGATCGCGTGGCCTCATTTGGAGTCTCCTAGCTCCTCCTACCTCTATATATAGATCCCATCCCCGAAAACCGGACGAAACCCTAGTGTCCCCGCTCCCCTCGCGCCGCCGGACAAAATCCGGACGGCCGGACAATGTTCGCCCACCCCCCGCAGCCTCTCCGCAGCCGCCACGTGGCGCCCCCGTGCCCACATCGCCGCCGGCCTGCCGTGCCCACGGTCGCCCGCCCGAGCCCATCCGGGGCCCGAGCGCCGCCCGTCGGCCTCCCCTCGCGCCGCCGCCCGGCTCCACCCCCGTCGCCGCCGGCCGGTGCGCCGCCGCCCAGCTCCGGGCCGCGCCGCACGGCCCGCCCACCGCCACCTCGCGCTCGGTCGCCGCCGACCCTGCGCGCCCCGCCAGCCCCGCCAACCGTCGCCGCCGCCCGAGCCCCTCGCCGGAGCGCCGCGCCTCGCCGGAGCGCCAGCGCCTCGCTCCACCGACCGCCGCCTCCGCCCCGCGCCGGTCTCCTTCGGTCCGGATCCGGTGGGATCCGGCCGGATCTCGCTCCGCCCGGCCTCCTCCGCCCCTCTCCGACCTCCGGCCGCCGTTCTCCCTCTTCTTCGGCCATCCCCGAGCTCACTCTGGCGAGATCTCCGGCCAACATCGAAATCCACGCGGACCCGAGGTTGACCCCGAAATTCCACCAAGTCCCGAAATATTTTGCGTAATCATGCCATGTTCAACGCATCATAACTCTGTGCATACTGCTCCGTTTCGTGCGTTTAATATGTCAAATTGTTCGCCTCGACGAGTGCTTCATTTCATTCCATTTCATCATGTTCATTTGAGTGCATCTTGATGCCCGAAATGCTGTTGGAAGTGTGCTATGTGATGTTAATCTGCTGAAACTGTTATAACATGCTCATTTGTCATTTTTGCCATGTTTGATGTGTGCATCCTATGAGGTTGATGTCTACATTTGTTTTGATATATGCTATGCCATATTTCCAGAGGTGCAATCCATGTATTTTTGTGACTTGTGTAGTGAGTGCATCAAGCTTGTTAAGTAGGGTACGTGCTGTTGCTGTTTTCCTGACAGATTCTGTTATATTTTGTTGCTATGTAAACCTGCTGCTACAAGTCATTCTATGAATAATCTGGAGATGTTCACTAAGGATGATTTGTTATACATGTTATGCTCTATCCATTCATGCCCCTGGTTGCATTTATAGCCTGCTGTAACATGTTGTTATCTTGCTCCAATCTTGCTAAATAATGTTGCTGTCAGCCTGTTAACATTAAGTTCAATGTTGCCATGATTGTTGTTAGTGATCCATGCACCCTATGAACTTGCTCTTGCCATGCTTAGCTTCATAAACATGTCTTCTTACTGTTGGTTGCCTTGCCATGCCATGTATTGCTCTGTGGTGAGTGGTTCAAGCTCACCAACATGCCTACTCATTGTTGTTCCTGCCATGTATGAATCTGTCATATCTTTTGCCATGTTTACATGGGTGCCATTATATCTTCTGATCCTTTTTGGCTCGTGGTCAGTAAGGGACTTTTGTTCTATGTATTTAGTAAATTCATGCCATGCCTTTGTTTGCCATGTTAAGTTCCTGTAACATGTTGTTTGATAGCTCTAAACATTGCAACCTGATGTTATTTCCTGATAAGTCTTAAACTATTAATATATGCAATCTTACCATGTCTTTTTGAGCATGTTCTAGTGATTTCTGGAGATAGCTCAGTGTTCATGTTTTGTCATGCTTTACCTGTACTTCATGCCCATGCATTTTGTTATTACATTGAGATGCTGTAGCTTGTTGTTTTGGTGCTTGCAATATGCCTAGTTGCTGTTTTAGGACAGATTGTTGCTATAACTTGTTTCATGTGTGTGTGTTGAACCGTTGCTCCGTTTTGAGTGTGCTCTATATGAAACTTGCTTGATTTTGCATGTAGCTTCATATTATCATGTTTCATCCTTGCTTTGAGGTGTTTTCTTGATGTTTGTATGCATTTTGCATCAATGCCATGTTTAACTTGTTTTGCTCATATCTTCTAGGCCGTAGCTCCGAACTAAATGAACTTTATATGTAACTTGACCAGAATCTCGTGTAGATCATCTTGGTGCATCTTAACTTGCTGTTTAATAACTTGAACATAAGGTTTATTCAGATCTGTACCAACTTTGAAACTTGCACATGAGGACTTACCGGAATTGTTATATGTTGTTACCGGCCTCATTTAAACTTGCTTTGATGTGTTACTCTTGTATGCATCTTCTCTTGCCATGAGTAGCTTCATGTAGATTTGTCATGCATCGTGCTTGGTTGTGCATCATGTCTTGTTCATGTTTGGTGTGTTTACTATGTTGTGTGTTTCTTCTCGATAGTTCCTGTTTCGTTGTGATCGTGATGATTCGTTCATCTACGCTTGGTTTGTCTTCGTGGCTTCATCTTCTTCATGGACTCGTTCTTCTTCCTAGCGGGATTTCAGGCAAGATGACCGCTACCCTGGATCTCACTACTATCGTTGCTATGCTAGTTGCTTCGTTCTATCGCTTTGCTGCGCTACCTATCTTTTGCTCTTCAAGCCTCCCAAATTGCCATGAACCTCTAACCTTTGACACCCTTCCTAGCAAACTGTTGTTTGGCTATGTTATCGCTTGGCTCAGCCCCTCTTATAGCATTGTTAGTTGCAGGTGAAGTTGAAGATTGCTCCATGGTGGACAGGGTTATGTTGGGATATCACAATATCTCTTATATTATTAATGCATCTATATATTTGGTAAAGAGTGGAAGGCTTGGCCTTATGCCTGGTGTTTTGTTCCACTCTTGCCGCCCTAGTTTCCGTCATACCGGTGTTATGTTCCCGGATTTTGCATTCCTTACGCGGTCGGGTGATTTATGGGACCCCCTTGACAGTTCGCTTTGAATGAAACTCCTCCAGCAAGGCCCAACCTTGGTTTTACCATTTGCCTCACCACCACCTATGCCCTTCCCTTGGGTCGGCCAACCCAAGGGTCATCTTTATTTTAGCCCCCCCGGGCCAGTGCTTGTCTAAGTGCTGGTCCGAACCGAGCCGCCTGCGGGGGCCCCCTCGGGGCAACTCGAGGTCTGGTTTTACTCGTAGCCTGTCTCATCCGGTGTTGCCCTGAGAACGAGATAGGTGCAGCTCCTATCGGGATTGTCGGCGCATCGGGCGGTCTTGCTGGTCTTGTTTTACCATTGTTGAAATGTCTTGTAAACCGGGATTCCGAGACTGATCGGGTCTTCCTGGGAGAAGGAATATCCTTCGTTGATCGCGAGAGCTTATCATGGGCTAAGTTGGGACACCCCTGCAGGGTTTTATCTTTCGAAAGCCGTGCCCGCGGTAATGTGGCAGATGGGAATTTGTTAATGTCCGGTTGTAGATAACTTGACACCAGATCCGTATTAAAACGCATCAACCGCGTGTGTAGCCGTGATGGTCTCTTCTCGGCGGAGTCCGGGAAGTGAACACGGTCTTTGGGTTATGTTTGACGTAAGTAGGAGTTCAGGATCACTTCTTGATCATTGCTAGCTTCACGACCATTCCTTTTGCTCCTCTTCTCGCTCTTATTTGCGTATGTTAGCCACCATATATGCTTAGTCGCTGCTGCAACCTCACCACTGTACCCCTTCCTTTCCCATTAAGCTCTGCTAGTCTTGATACCTAATGGGATTGCTGAGTCCTCGTGGCTCACAGATTACTACAACAACAGTTGCAGGTACAGGTTATGCGATGATCATGACGCGAGAGCAATGTTTGCTTGTTTTGGAGTTCTTCTTCTGCTTCTTCTTCGATCAAGGGATAGTTTCTAGGTCGGCAGCCTGGGCTAGCAGGGTGGATGTCGTTTGAGCTTCTGTTTGTGTTTTCATCCGTAGTCGGATGTTGCTCTTATGTAATATGTGATTTTGTATTCGTGTGGCATGGTATGCCTCTTGTATGTATCCCCATCTATTATGTAATGTTGATGTAATGATATCCACCTTGCAAAAGCGTTTCAATATGCGGGTCTATCCTTGGTGGGACCTTCGAGTTCCTTTTGGATAAGGTCGCATATTGGGCGTGACAAGTTGGTATCACAGCCTCGACCGACCCTAGGAGCCCCCTTGATTGATCATGTAGTTTGGCCGTTGTTGTGTCTAGAATAAAACTGTTTTCGGAGTCTAGTTATATCGGAGGGTAGGAATTCTTTTTACTCCTCAGCCTCTTCTTCGCTCTGGTAAGGAATCTTGACGTAGGTGTTTTGAGTTACTCCTCTTCCCCTTCTAATTTTTCTTTAGGTTCACGCAGTTGGTTTTCCGATCGTTGGTTCTCAGCTCTTTCCATCCGGTGCATTTCTCGTGAAGTTGACTCGAGCCTCTTCATCTTTGCCAAGTTCAATCCTTAGTTGTTTTCTTTTCCCACCCGCCCTCCCCTTTTTCATCTTGGATCCGTAGTCCGTAATCGAGTATCCATCCTACTCGTGCGAAGCCTTTGTTTTCTTTCAACCGGTGTTTTCCCTTCGAGATATTCGTCGGTGCCCCCTTCCAAGTTGCCTTTGTTTTTCCCGCCCTCCCACCCTCTTCTTCCCAGAGCCTGAGTCTCTTTCGAGTATCAATTCCATTCGTGCAGAGCCTTTTTAGTCTTTCGTCAATTATTTCAACCGGTGAATTCTGCTCTCGTTCGTCATTCTTCATCCCTTTCTTTTTCCGGTGCACTCAATTCAAGTTTTTTGGGTTGATCATATTCTTTTCCTCAGCTCAAGTGTTCTCCTTGCTCGTTCGCCTCTCGCCAGTTTATCCTTCCGGAGTGTTCAAGACATCTCAGGAGATTTGTCTGTGTTTGAATTAATTCGAGGTTGTCACCTCATTCAAATATTTCAATTGTTCCGGTGCATCATCTATCTGTTCATCAATCCTTTCCAACGGTGTTTTTCTTTTAGTGGGCCCTAACCCACAGGTCTTTTCCCAGGATCTTACCTGACTCTTCTAATTTCCCCGGAGGTAATGTCAATTCTTTTCAAGTGTGACGTAAGAATGAATTCCATCAGTCACAGGCCTTCCCCAAGATTGCTTTCAAATTCTTTTCATGGTTTCCTCAACCTTTTTGTTTTTCATTCTACCGGAGTACCTCAGTTACTTTGGTGGTGTTTCTCGTCGTCATTTGAAGATCGAAGAAGAGCTTTTCCTCTAAATCTTGTCTGTTCTCTCGAAGATTCGTGGTTCTAGCTTTTTGTTACCCTCTCGAATTATTCCATTTGTCAGATATTGTTTTCTTACTCTTACAGAGTATGCCAGTAGTTGTTTTCCATTTCTTTTCACCGGAGGCCATCATTCCAGTTATCGTTCTCTATTTACCCCGGTGCTTCGTTCAAGTGTTCTTTAATCAGATTGAGTTCTTCCTGTTCTTTGGCATCTAAATCCCCTCAAGCATATTGGTTCTTCTAATTCTTCCCGGTGATTCATACTCTTTCATCAGTCATTTCCAAATTCCTACGATGGTTCGTTCAAGATTCTTTTCCTTGTTTATCATATTAATTCATTCGTTCTTTCCGATCCTACCGGTGGTGCACGAACACTTTCTCAAGTTTTGTGCTATTCCCCCCTTAATCCTTTTCAAGAAGAATAAGTAGTATGCAAAATCCATTGTGTCATCAATTTAATTTGATGAAGGATAAGCATACAATAGATCTTATTCTTATTTCCTCCAAGTGATTAATTCCTTCCTTCGGAGTTTGTTCGTGATGAATAAATTCTAGTTCCAAGTGTTTTCATCTTTTCTTTTCCGGAGTTCAAATTTCCTCGGCCATCTCGTCGGAACCTCCATCTAAATCATCGCAAGGCTCATCTTATTCTTTCTTCCTTCATTTTATCGCATCATCTTTTGTTACGGGAGTTCTTCACGGTGGTTCGTCATGATTCAATTCATTCTTCAAGTGTTCATCAAGATCTTGTTGGTGGAGCTCAAGTATCTTTTCTTCTCGCATCTCGAAGTACAATTAATTCTCCGTATTCTTTTGAAGTGGAGTTTTGCAATTCTTCGTTCCTCTCAGCTATTCAATCTTTTCTGCTTGTGGGCGGAGATCACCTCATAATTTTTGAGATGTTATCCATAGTCCACAACAAGCTTATTCTTTTCGTTGTTCATTTTCTCAACAACTCCGTTCAATCCTTTCTTCTAAAGATGCTTTCTATTTCATTCATGGCACAAGTTGTCATTTCCTTCTCCATTCTTTTTATTCAACTCTTCCAATTCTTCCGGAGGCTTTGTTTTGTTCCTCTCGTCAAGTATCATTCCATCCTCTCTAGTTCTTGTTCTATTCCTTCCATTTTCAGCCGGAGTGCTGCCTAAATCCTTTCAATCTTATTCGTTTCTTATCTCGTTCTAACAAGAGTGGTTTCATAGTCTATCTGATTCCGTGAGCTTTCGATTCTCGTCTTTCTCGTTCCTCTCTTCTTATCGAGTGCTCTCGATTCTTTGCTTCTTCTCTTGAGTTCTTGTTTCACCTCATCCCTTCTTCCCTTCCGTCTCGGTTCTAAGATCTCGGGACGAGATCTCTTGTTAGTGGAGGAGTGTTGTAACGCCCCGGATTCGATGCGCCAGGTGTCTGCCAGTTACTCGCCATCGTTGCCATGTCATGTGCTTGCATGTTGCATTGTGCCATGTCATCATCTGCATTTCATATCATGTCATCATGTGCATCTCATTCTGCATACGTGTTCGTCTCACGCATCCGAGCATTTTCCCCGTTGTCCGTTTTGCAATCCGGCACTCCTATGTCATCCGGCGTCCCCCTTTTTGTCTCCTATTGTGAGCGGGTGTTAAAATTTCTCGGAATGGCCCGAGTTTTGTCAAGCGGCCTTGGTATAGCACCGGTAGACCGCCAGTCAAGTTTCGTGCCATTTGGAGGTCGTTCGATACTCCAACGGTTAACCGGGTAACCGCAAAAGCCTCCTCCTCCTTGCAGCCCAACACCCCTCCAAAGTGACCCAAAACCCACCTAAACCTCCTCCATCATCTAGGTCGTTCGATCACGATCGCGTGGCTGCAAACCACACCTCATTTGGAGTCTCCTAGCTCCTCCTACCTCTATATATAGATCCCTTCCCCGAAATCCGGACGAAACCCTATTCTCCCCGCTCCCCTCGCGCCGCCGGACAAAATCCGGACAGCCGGACATGTCCGCCCGCCCCCCGCAGCCTCTTCGCAGCCGCCACGTGGCGCCCCCGCGCCCACATCGCCGCCGGCCCGCCGTGCCCACGGTCGGCCCGCCCGAGCCCATCCGGGGCCCGAGCGCCGCCCGCCGTCCTCCCCTCGCGCCGCCGCCCGGCTCCACCCCCGTCGCCGCCGGCCGGTGCGCCGCTGCCCGGCTCCGGGCTGCGCCGCGCGGCCCGCCCGGCGCCGCCTCGCGCCCGGGGTCGCCGCCGACCCTGCGCGCCCCGCCAACCCCCGCCAACCGTCGCCGCCGCCCGAGCCCCTCGCCGGAGCGCCGCGCCTCGCCGGAGCGCCGGCGCCCCGCTCCGCCGACCGCCGCCTCCGCCCCGCGCCGGTCTCCTCCGGTCCGGATCCGGTGGGATCCGGCCGGATCTCGCTCCGCCCGGCCTCCTCCGCCCCTCTCCGACCTCCTGCTGCCATTCTCCCTCTTCTCCGGCCATCCCTGAGCTCACTCCGGCGAGATCTCCGGCCAACATCGAAATCCGTGCGGACCCGAGGTTGACCCCGAAATTCCACCAAGTCCTGAAATATTTTGCATAATCATGCCATGTTCAACGCATCATAACTCTGTGCATACTGCTCCGTTTCGTGCGTTTAATATGTCAAATTGTTCGCCTCGACGAGTACTTCATTTCATTCCATTGCATCATGTTCATTTGAGTGCATCTTGATGCCCGAAATGCTGTTGGAAGAGTACTATGTGATGTTAATCTGCTGAAACTGTTATAACATGCTCATTTGTCATATTTGCCATGTTTGATGTGTGCATCCTATGAGGTTGATGTCTACATGTGTTTTGATCTATGCTATGCCATATTTCCAGAGGTGCAATCCATGTATTTTTGTGAATTGTGTAGTGAGTGCATCAAGCTTGTTAAGTAGGGTACTTGTTGTTGCTGTTTTCCTGACAGATTCTGTTATATTTTGTTGCTATGTAAACCTACTGCTACAAGTCATTCTTTGCATAATCTGGAGATGTTCACTAAGGATGTTTTGTTATACATGTTATGCTCTATCCATTCATGCCCCTGGTTGCATTTATAGACTGCTGTAACATGTTGTTACCTTGCTCCAAACTTGCTAAATAATGTTGTTGTCAGCCTGTTAGCATTAAGTTCAATGTTGCCATGATTGTTGTTAGTGATCCATGCACCCTATGAACTTGCTCTTGCCATGCTTAGCTTCATAAACATGTCTTCTTACTGTTGGTTGCCTTGCCATGCCATGTATTGCTCTGTGGTGAGTGGTTCATGCTCACCAACATGCCTACTTATTGTTGTTCCTGCCATGTATGAATCTGTCATATCTTTTGCCATGTTTACATGGGTGCCATTATATCTTCTGATCCTTTTTTGCTCGTGGTCAGTAAGGGACTTTTGTTCTATGTATTTAGTAGATTCATGCCATGCCTTTGATTGCCATGTTAAGTTCCTGTAACATGTTGTTTGATAGCTCTAAATATTGCAACCTGATGTTATTTCCTGATAAGTCTGAAACTGTTAATACATGCAATCTTACCATGTCTTTTTGAGCATGTTCTAGTGATTTTTGGAAATAGCTCAGTGTTCATGTTTTGTCATGCTTTACCTGTACTTCATGCCCATGCCTTTTGTTATTACGTTGAGATGCTGTAGCTTGTTGTTTTGGTGCTTGCAATATGCCTAGTTGCTGTTTTAGGACAGATTGTTGCTATAACTTGTTTCATGTGTGTGTGTTGAACCGTTGCTCCGTTTTGAGTGTGCTCTATATGAAACTTGCTTGATTTTGCATGTAGCTTCATATTATCATGTTGCATCCTTGCTTTGAGGTGTTTGCTTGATGTTTGTATGCATTTTGCATCAATGCCATGTTTAACTTGTTTTGCTCATATCTTCTAGGCCGTAGCTCCGAACTAAATGAACTTTATATGTAACTTGACTAGAATCTCGTGTAGATCATCTTGGTGCATCTTAAATTGCTGTTTAATAACTTGAACATAAGGTTTATTGAGATCTGGACCAACTTTGAAACTTGCACATGAGGACTTACCGGAATTGTTATATGTTGTTTCCGGCCTCATTTAAACTTGGTTTGATGTGTTACTCTTGTATGCATCTTCTTTTGCCATGAGTAGCTTCATGTAGATTTGTCATGCATCATGCTTGGTTGTGCATCATGTCTTGTTCATGTTTGGTGTGTTTACTATGTTGTGTGTTTCTTCTCGATACTTCCCGTTTCGTTGCGATCATGAGGATTCGTTCGTGTACGCTGGGTTCGTCTTCGTGGCTTCATCTTCTTCATGGACTCGTTCTTCTTCCTAGCGGGATTTCAGCCAAGATGACCGCTACCCTGGATCTCACTACTATCATTGCTATGCTAGTTGCTTCATTCTATCGCTTTGCTGCGCTACCTATCTTTTGCTCTTCAAGCCTCCCAAATTGCCATGAACCTCTAACCTTTGACACCCTTCCTAGCAAACTGTTGTTCGGCTATGTTACCGCTTGGCTCAGCCCCTCTTATAGCGTTGTTAGTTGCAGGAGAAGTTGAAGATTGCTCCATGGTGGACAGGGTTATGTTGGGATATCACAATATCTCTTATATTATTAATGCATCTATATATTTGGTAAAGGATGGAAGGCTCGGCCTTATGCCTGGTGTTTTGTTCCACTCTTGCCGCCCTAGTTTCCGTCATACCGGTGTTATGTTCCCGGATTTTGCGTTCCTTACACGGTCGGGTGATTTATGGGACCCCCTTGACAGTTCGCTTTGAATAAAACTCCTCCAGCAAGGCCCAACCTTGGTTTTACCATTTGCCTCACCACCACTTATACCCTTCCCTTGGGTCGGCCAACCCAAGGGTCATCTTTATTTTAGCCCCCCCGGGCCAGTGCTTGTCTAAGTGCTGGTCCGAACCGAGCCGCCTGCGGGGCCCCCTCGGGGCAACTCGAGGTCTGGTTTTACTTGTAGCCTATCTCATCCGGTGTTGCCCTGAGAACGAGATATGTGCAGCTCCTATCGGGATTGTCGGCGCATCGGGCGGTCTTGCTGGTCCTGTTTTACCATTGTCGAAATGTCTTGTAAACCGGGATTCCGAGACTGGTCGGGTCTTCCTGGGAGAAGGAATATCCTTCGTTGATCGCGAGAGCTTATCATGGGCTAAGTTGGGACACCCCTGCAGGGTTTTATCTTTCGAAAGCCATGCCCGCGGTTACGTGGCAAATGGGAAATTGTTAATGTCCGGTTGTAGATAACTTGACACCAGATCCGAATTAAAACGCATCAACCGCGTGTGTAGCCGTGATGGTCTCTTCTCGGCGGAGTCCGAGAAGTGAACACAGTCTTTGGGTTATGTTTGACGAGTACAGGATCACTTCTTGATCATTGCTAGCTTCACAACCGTTCCTTTTGCTCCTCTTCTCGCTCTTATTTACGTATGTTAGCCACCATATATGCTTAGTCGCTGCTGCAACCTCACCACTGTACCCCTTCCTTTCCCATTAAGCTTTGCTAGTCTTGATACCCATGGTAATGGGATTGCTGAGTCCTCGTGGCTCACAGATTACTACAACAACAGTTGCAGGTACAGGTTATGTGATGATCATGACGCGAGAGCGATGTTTGCTTGTTTTGGAGTTCTTCTTCTGCTTCTTCTTCGATCAGGGGATAGGTTCCAGGTCGGCAGCCTAGGCTAGCAGGGTGGATGTCGTTTGAGCTTCTGTTTGTGTTTTCATCCGTAGTCGGATGTTGCTCTTATGTAATATGTGATGTTGTATTCGTGTGGCATGGTATGCCTATTGTATGTATCCCCATCTATTATGTAATGTTGATGTAATGATATCCACCTTGCAAAAGTGTTTCAATATGCGGGTCTATCCTTGGTGGGACCTTCGAGTTCCTTTTGGATAGGGTCGCATATTGGGCGTGACACCCATCTTCCTCCCGGGGCTTCTCGGAACCCCTTCCGGTGATCCGATGACCACCCGGTACCTCCCGAAACTCTTCTGGTGTCCGTGTATTGTCCTATATATATCAATCTTTACCTACGGACCATTCCGGAGCTCCTCTTCATGTCCGTGATCTCACCCAGGACTCCGAACAACATTCGGTCACCAAATCATATAACTCATATAACTCTATATCCTCAACGAACGTTAAGTGTGCGAACCCTACGGGTTCGAGAACTATGTAGACATGACCGAGACACCTCTCCGGTCAATAACCAATAGCGGAACCTAGATGACCATATTGGCTGCTACATATTCTATAAAGATCTTATCGGTTGAACCTTATGACAACATACGTAATTCCCTTTGTCCATCGGTATGTTACTTGCCTGAGATTCGATCGTTGGTATCTTCATACCTAGTTCAATCTCGTTACCGGCAAGTCTATTTACTCGTTTCGTAATACATCATCTCATAACTAACTCATTAGTCATTTGCTTGCCAGGCTTATTATGATGTGTATTACCGAGAGGGCCTAGAGATACCTCTCCGATACGGAGTGACAAATCCTAATCTCGATCTATGCCAACTCAACAAACACCTTCGGAGATACCTGTAGAGCATCTTTACGATCACCCAGTTACGTTGTGACGTTTGATAGCACACAAGGTATTCCTCCGGAATCCGGGAGTTGCATAATCTAATAGTCGAAGGAATATGTATTTGACATGATGTATCTCATGAGTTCAATTTCTCTAAGTTTAATAGTCAACCACAAGAAAAAGAATTGTCTAGTAAATATGCAATGTGGGATAACGGAGGTCATTTGACAACGAAGCCTGGAAGAACAAAAGGCTGGAGTGGGCACATGCAATATGGGATAACAGAGGTCGGAGAAGGATTTGAAGAAGAAGAAGAAGAGATCCTCTTCATGTATGTGATATCATCCAGGACTCCGAACAATATTCGGTCACCAAATTATATAACTCATATAACACTATATCGTCAATGAACGTTAAGCGTGCGGACCCTACGGGTTCGAGAACTATGTAGACATGACCGAGACACCTCTCTGGTCAATAACCAATAGTGGAACCTGGATGACCATATTGGCTGCTACATATTCTATGAAGATCTTATCGGTTGAACCTTATGACAACATACGTAATTCCCTTTGTCCATCGGTATGTTACTTGCATGAGATTCTTTATCTATGCCAGCTCAACAAACACCTTTGGAGATACCTGTAGAGCATCTTTATGATCACCCAGTTACGTTGTGACGTTTGATAGCACACAAGGTATTCCTCTGGTATCCAGGAGTGGCATAATCTCATAGTCGAAGGAATATTTATTTGACATGATGTATCTCATGAGTTCAATTTCTCTAAGTTTAATAGTCAACCACATGAAAATGAATTGTCTAGTAAATATGCAATGTGGGATAACAGAGGTCATTTGACAATGAAGCATGGAAGAACAAAAGGCTTGAGTGGGCACATGCAATGTGGAATAATAGAGGTCAGAGAAGGATCTAAAGAAGAAGAAGAAGAAGAAGAAGAAGTTCCCCATTCATGCATTTAGCTCTTAATAATGTGTACTGTCATTTGATAGTAGCTCGGACGATGAACCTTAATTTGTTTCATAGCTAGGAGTGAACACGTGGGTGAGAACCGACCGGTGGCGAAGAAAGAGAAACATGGATGGAGAAGAAAGACAAACATGAGAGAGAGAGAGAGAGAGAGAGATCATGGGAGGCGATGCCAAGGGGTAATGCTCGTGTGGCATTTCTACCATAAGTAATCACAACTTTAGGTCTGTAGAGACATACCCTTCGATTTTAAGTGAAGAATCCGCGAAAGCCAGCCTTGGGTAGATTTCCCCTACTAGCGGGGTTGGTGTTACTAGCAAAAGGTCCCGTGCATTGCAATGGGAAAACTCATCATCTCCAATGGCCATGATCACGTTTTTCTGCATCACCAAGATACACTATCACTCTCAATTTCGTGAAATCATGAACATTTTTTAAAACTCGTGTACATATTTCAAATCATGAACATCTTTCAAATTAATGAACACATTTTTACTAATTTTCGAATATTTTTTAAAATCAAGAACATTTTTTGAATTCTTGAACATTTTATACTATTTGCAAACATTCTTTTTAGAATTGTGAACAAAATTTTAACAATGTTCTTGAATAACGAACATTTCTAGAATGGACGCGCATTGTTTTTGAAATTGGTGGAACAATTTTTGAAATTCATGATTTTTTATTGAATGATCATATTTTGAAATGCATGATCAGTTTTTGAATCAACGAACATTTTATGAGTGAATAAACTATTTTTTAAGTCACAAACAATTTTTTGAATTTTTAGTATATTTTTCCATTCATGAACAGTTTTTGAATTGGTGAAACTTTGTTCAATTTCATTAACATTTTTAATACATGAACTTTTTTAAAAATTATAAACATTTTTTATTTGCTGAATATTTTTATAAACAACCATTTTTTATAAAATCGCATAGTTTTTCAATCCATAATCATTTTATGATTTATTAAATATTTAATTTCAAAATTTTCAGTTTTTTAAATTTCCAAACTTTTTTGATGTCCCAAATTATTGTATGCAGAAAAAAAATAAAAACATAAAAAAAGGAAAAGGTAAAAATGAAGTTCTAAAAACAGGCCGGCCCAAACGGGCATGTTGCGTCTTCTCCCACCGCACAGAGCGCAGTATAGGCGGGGGATTCCTCTGTGTGGAACGATGTTTATCACTTATATGTGGCATTGATGGGTAATATTTTGCATGTCTGGGGGCAATTTCCGTGACGTACTGCAAGAAGCAATAGCCCCTTTATTATTAGGTATAGATATAGATATAGATTAGTAGAGAAAATAACCTAGAGGAATGGTTTAATTGAAGGAAATATGCCCTAGAGGCAATAATAAAGTTATTATTTATTTCCTTATATCATGATAAATGTTTATTATTCATGCTAGAATTGTATTAACCGGAAACAGAATACTTGTGTGAATACATAGACAAACAGAGTGTCACTAGTATGCCTCTACTTGACTAGCTCGTTGATCAAAGATGGTTATGTTTCCTAGCCATTGACATGAGTTTTCATTTGATTAACGGGATAACATCATTAGGAGAATGATGTGACTGACTTGACCCATTCTGTTAGCTTAGCACACGATCATTTAGTATTCTGCTATTGCTTTCTTCATGACTTATACATGTTCCTATGACTATGAGATTATGCAACTCCCGTTTACCGGAGGAACACTTTGTGTGCTACCAAACGTCACAACGTAACTGTGTGATTATAAAGGTGCTCTACAGGTGTCTCCGAAGGTACTTGTTGGGTTGGCGTATTTCAAGATTAGGATTTGTCACTCCGATTGTCGAAGAGGTATCTCTGGGCCCACTCGGCAATGCACATCACTATAAGCCTTGCAAGCATTGTAACTAATGAGTTAGTTGCGGGATGATGTGTTACGGAATGAGTAAAGAGACTTGCCGGTAATGAGATTGAACTAGGTATTAACATACCGACGATCGAATCTAGGGCAAGTAACATACCGATGACAAAGGGAACAACGTATGTTGTTATGCGGTTTGACCGATAAAGATCTTCGTAGAATATGTGGGAACCAATATGAGCATCCAGGTTCCGCTATTGGTTATTGATCGGAGACGTGTCTCGGTCATGTCTACATAGTTCTCAAACCCGTAGGGTCCGCACGCTTAAAGTTCGGTGACAGTTATATTATGAGTTTATGTGTTTTGATGTACAGAAGATAGTTCGGAGTCCCGGATGTGATCACGAACATGATGAGGAGTCTCGAAATGGTCGATACATAAAGATTGATATATTGGAAGCCTATATTTGGATATTGGAAGTGTTCCGGGTGAAATCGGGATTTTACCGGAGTACCGGGGGTAACCGGAACCCCCCGGGGGTTTAATGGGGCCAAGATGGGCCTTAGTAGAGAAGAGGAGGGGCGGCCAGGCAGGCCACGCGGCCCCTCCCCCTCTAGTCCGAATTGGACAAGGAGGGGGGCGGCGCCCCCCTTTCCTTCCTCTCTCTCTCCTCCTTCCCCCTTCTCCTACTCCAACTAGGAAAAGGAGGGAGTCGTACTCCTCGTGGGAGTAGGACTCCTCCCTGGCGCGCCTCCTCCTGGCCGGCCGCCTCTCCCCCTTGCTCCTTTATATACGGGGGCAGGGGGCACCCCATAGACACAACAATTGATCATTGATATCTTAGCCGTGTGCGGTGCCCCCCTCCACCATAATCCACCTCGATAATATTGTAGCGGTGCTTAGGCGAAGCCCTGCGTCGGTAGAACATCATCGTCGTCACCACGCCGTCGTGCTGACAGAACTCTCCCTCAAAGCTCGGCTGGATCGGAGTTCGAGGGACGTCATCGAGTTGAACGTGTGCTGAACTCGGAGGTGCCATGCGTTCGGTACTTGATCGGTCGGATCGTGAAGACGTACGACTACATCAACCGCGTTGTGCTAACTCTTCCGCTTACGGTCTACGAGGGTACGTGGACACACTCTCCCCGCTCGTTGCTATGCATCACCATGATCTATCTTCGGGATTTTTTTTTGAAATTACTACGTTCCCCAACAGTGGTATCAGAGCCAGGTTTTATGCGTTGATGTTATTTGCACGAGTAGAACACAAGTGAGTTGTGGCCGATACAAGTCATACTGCTTACCAGCATGTCATACTTTGGTTCGGCGGTCCGGACCAACACATAGTTGCCGGCGGGTCACACTTAATGAAGCGGCCCGGACCGACATTACGCGTACGCTTACGCGAGACAGGTTCTACCGACGTGCTTTGCACATAGGTGGCTGGCGGGTGTCAGTTTCTCCAACTGTAGTTGAACCGAGTGTGGTTACGCCCAGTCCTTGAGAAGGTTAAAATAGCACTAACTTGACAAACTATCGTTGTGGTTTTGATGCGTAGGTAAGAACGGTTCTTGCTCAGCCCGTAGAAGCCACGTAAAACTTTCAATAACAAAGTAGAGGACGTCTAACTTGTTTTTGCAGGGCATGTTGTCATGTGATATGGTCAAGACATGATGATATATTTTATTGTATGAGATGATCATGCTTCGTAACCGAGTTATCGGCAACTGGCAGGATCCATATGGTTGTCGCTTTATTGTATGCAATGCAATCGCCCTGTAATTGCTTTACTTTAACACTAAGCGATAGCGATAGTCGTGGAAGCAATAGTTGGCGAGACAAAAATGATGCTACGATGAAGATCAAGGTGTCGCGCCGGTGACGATGGTGATCATGATGGTGCTTCGGAGATGGAGATCACAAGCACAAGATGGTGATGGCCATATCATAACACTTATATTGATTGGATGTGATGTTTATCTTTTATGCATCTTATTTTGCTTTGATTTACGGTAGCATTATAAGATGATCTCTCACTAAATGTCAAGATATAAGTGTTCTCCCTGAGTATGCACCGTTGCGAAAGTTCTTCGTGCTGAGACACCACGTGTTGATCGGGTGTGATAGGCTCTACGTTCAAATACAATGGGTGCAAAACAGTTGCACACGCAAAATACTCAAGTTAAACTTGATGAGCCTAGCATATGCAGATATGGCCTCGGAACGCTGAGACCGAAAGGTCGAGCGTGAATCATATAGTAGATATGATCAAAATAGTGATGTTCACCATTGAAACTACTCCATCTCACGTGATGATCGGACATTGTTTAGTTGATTTGGATCATGTGATCACTTAGAGGATTAGAGTGATGTCTATCTAAGTGGGAGTTCTTAAGTAATATGATTAATTGAACTTAAATGTATCATGAACTTAGTACCTAATAGTATTTTGCATGTCTATGTTGATTGTAGATAGATGGCCCGTGCTGTTGTTCCGTTGAATTTTAATGCGTTCCTTGAGAAAGCAAAGTTGAAAGATGATGGTAGCAATTACACGGACTAGGTCTGTAACTTGAGGATTATCCTCATTGCTGCACGGAAGAATTACGTCCTGGAAGCACTGCTAGGTGCCAGACCTGCTGCGGGAGCAACACAAGATGTTATGAACGTATGGCAAAACAAAGCTGATGACTACTCGATAGTTCAGTGTGCCATGCTTTACGGCTTAGAACCGGGACTTCAACGACAATTTGAACGTCATGGAGCATATGAGATGTTCCAGGAGTTGAAGTTAATATTTCAAGCAAATGCCCGGATTGAGAGATATGAAGTCTCCAATAAGTTCTACAGCTGTAAGATGGAGGAGAATAGTTCTGTCAGTGAGCATATACTCAGAATGTCCGGGTATAACAATCACTTGATTCAACTGGGAGTTAATCTTCCGGATGATAGCGTCATTGACAGAACTCTTCAATCACTGCCACCAAGTTATAAGAGCTTCGTGATGAACTATAATATGCAAGGGATGGAAAAGACGATTCTCGAGCTCTTTGCAATGCTAAAAGCTGCGGAGGTAGAAATCAAGAAGGAGCATCAAGTGTTGATGGTCAACAAGACCACCAGTTTCAAGAAAAAGGGCAAAGGAAAGAAGAAGGGGAACTTCAAGAAGAACAGCAAACAAGTTGCTTCTCAGGAGAAGAAACCCAAGTCTGGACCTAAGCCTGAGACTGAGTGCTTCTACTGCAAACAGACTCGTCACTGGAAGCGGAACTGCCCCAAGTATTTGGCGGATAAGAAGGATGGCAAGGTGAATAAAGGTATATATGATATACATGTTATTGATGTGTACCTTACTAATGCTCGCAGTAGCACCTGGGTATTTGATACTGGTTCTGTTGCTAATATTTGCAACTCAAAACAGGGACTACGGATTAAGCGAAGATTGGCTAAGGACGAGATGACGATGCGCGTGGGAAATGGTTCCAAAGTCGATGTGATCGCGGTCGGCACGCTACCTCTACATCTACCTTCGGGATTAGTTTTAGACCTGAACAATTTTTATTTGGTGCCAACGTTGAACATGAACATTATATCTTGATCTTGTTTGATGCGAGACGGTTATTCTTTTAAATCAGAGAATAATGGTTGTTCTATATATGTGAGTAATATCTTTTATGGTCTTGCACTCTTGAAGAGTGGTCTATTTTTGTTGAATCTCGATAGTAGTGATACACATATTCATAATATTGAAACCAAAAGATGCAGAGTTGATATTGATAGTGCAACTTATTTGTGGCACTGCCGTTTAGGTCATATTGGTGTAAAGCGCATGAAGAAACTCCATACTGATGGACTTTTGGAACCACTTGATTATGAATCATTTGGTACTTGCGAACCGTGCCTCATGGGCAAGATGACTAAAATGCTGTTCTCCGGAACTATGGAGCGAGCAACAGATTTGTTGGAAATCATACATACAGATGTATGTGGTCCGATGAATGTTGAGGCTCGCGGCGGGTATCGTTATTTTCTCACCTTCACAGATGATTTAAGTAGATGTGTGTATATCTACTTAATGAAACATAAGTCTGAAACATTTCAAAAGTTCAAAGAATTTCAAAGTGAAGTTGAAAATCATCGTAACAAGAAAATAAAGTTTCTACGATCTGATCATGGAGGAGAATATTTGAGTTACGAGTTTGGTCTTCATTTGAAACAATGCGGAATAGTTTCGCAACTCATGCCACCCGGAACACCATAGCGTAATGGTGTGTCCGAATGTCGTAATCGTACTTTACTAGATATGTTACGATCTAGGATATCTCTTACTGATTTACCGCTATCATTTTTTGGGTTATGCTTTAGAGACGGCTGCATTCACGTTAAATAGGGCACTATCGGAATCCGTTGAGACGACGCCTTGTGAACTGTGGTTTGGCAAGAAACCAAAGCTATTGTTTCTTAAAGTTTGGGGCTGAGTTGCTTATGTGAAAATGCTTCAATCTGATAAGCTCGAACCCAAATCGGAGAAATGTGTCTTCATAGGATACCCAAAGGTAACTGTTGGGTACACCTTCTATCACAGATCTAAAGGCAAGACTTTTTTTGCTAAATTTGGATCCTTTCTAGAGAAGGAGTTTCTCTCGAAAGAAGTGAGTGGGAGGAAAGTAGAACTTGATGGGGTAACTGTACCTGCTCCCTTATTGGAAAGTAGTTCATCACAGAAACCAGTTTCTGTGACACCTACATCAATTAGTGAGGAAGTTAATGATGATGATCATGAAACTTCAGATCAAGTTATTACTGAACCTCGTAGATCAACCAGAATAAGATCCGCACCAGAGTGGTACGGTAATCCTGTTCTGGAGGTTATGTTACTAGACCATGACGAACCTACGAACTATGAAGAAGTGATGGTGAGCCCAGATTCCGCAAAATGGCTTGAGGCCATGAAATCTGAGATGGGGTCCATGTATGAGAACAAAGTGTGGACTTTGGTTGACTTACCCGATGATCGGCAAGCCATTGAGAATAAATGGATCTTCAAGAAGAAGACTGACACTAACGGTAATGTTACTGTTTATAAAGCTCGACTTGCTACAAAAGGTTTTCGACAAGTTCAAGGGATTGACTACGATGAGACTTTCTCACCCGTAGCGATGCTTAAGTCTGTCCGAATCATGTTAGCAATTGCCGCATTTTATGATTATGAAATTTGGCAAATGGGTGTCAAAACTGCATTCCTGAATGGATTTCTGGAAGAAGAGTTGTATATGATGCAGCCAGAAGGTTTTGTCGATCCAAAGGGAGCTAACAAAGTGTGCAAGCTCCAGCGACCATTTATGAACTGGTGCAAGCCTCTCGGAGTTGGAATGAACGCTTTGATAGTGTGACAAAGCATATGGTTTTATACAGACTTTTGGAGAAGCCTGTATTTACAATAAAGTGAGTGGGAGCTCTCTAGCATTTCTGATATTATATGTGGATGACATATTGCTGATTGGAAATGATATAGAATTTCTGGTTAGCATAAAGGGATACTTGAATAGGAGTTTTTCAATGAAGGACCTCGGTGAAACTGCTTATATATTGGGCATCAAGATCTATAGAGATAGATCAAGATGCTTAATTGGAGTTTCATAAAGAACATACCTTGACAAAGTTTTGAAGAAGTTCAAAATGGATCAAGCAAAGAAAGGGTTTTTGCCTGTGTTACAAGGTGTGAAGTTGAGTAAGACTCAATGCCTGACAACTGCAGAAGATAGAGAGAAGATGAAAGATGTTCCCTATGCTTCAGCCATAGGCTCTATCATGTATGCAATGCTGTGTACCAGACCTGATGTGTGCCTTGCTATTAGTTTAGCAGGGAGGCACTAGTGCAGAACCGGGCATTAGCACCGGTTCGTAAGGCCCTATAGTGCCGGTTACATAACCGGCACTAATTTGTGGTCACTAAAGGCCCCCCCCCCCTTTAGTACCGGTTCAGCACGAACCGGTGCTAAAGGGCAACCACGTGGCACGAGCCAGCTTCGGGGGCCTGGAGACCTTTAGTACCGGTTGGTAACACCAACCGGTACTATAAGGTTTGGTGGGTTTTTAGTTTTATGATTTCTTTTTCATTTAAATTATGTGTTTCCATTTTAATTCTTTTTCGTTTGCTGGTATTTTACGATACTACATATTGTACACGTTATGCATCATATATACATCATGCATGCTTTGTTTATCAACGCTGCTGCTATGTTCATTGCACCCGCAAATATATAACATGCTCATGCATGCTTTTGCATCATTACATCATATATATATATATATATATATATATATATATATATATATATATATATATATATATATATATATATATATATATAATAACAAGTCCTACTAATCATGCATCATCATACAACTTCTACTCGTTATTAATAATAAGTCATACGATCATCATCCTCATATATAGTCATCGAACCCAATCCTACATATTTGTTCTTAGCACATGATCATCAGTATCATGTGGTAGGACCTAAACACCCTTAAGGTAAAATAGCATAAAACAATATAGACCCTGACTCTCCATTATGAAGAATGGCGATCATCCTGTCTCCAATTCTTGCCTTTCGCTGCTTATTGCTTCCAAGAAGCTCCTTACGATTGTCCATACATTTTTTCCATTCATTGATTGTTATGTCTCCACTTCTTTTAGAAACCCGGTATGGACAGTTGAGATTCGTAGGACGACCTGGTCGTATGTTCAAAACATGAAGGCTACCACGCGTATACTTCAGATGAGGCACACAATCATTCGGGATTATCTGTTGAAAAACATAATAATAACTTTTTAGTTAGCAATGATGTACTAGTTTTAGAAGTGTGCAAAAAGATGCACGGATGTTGTAATAGTAAAAAATAATCTTACCAGGGTATCTTCATGGTAGTTACCGTAGTTCAACACGTGCACTAGTGGCACGTATTGACCATAAT